>NC_087215.1:14904398-14954398 GCF_015104395.2 Macrobrachium nipponense | reverse complement strand
TAGCAGATAAACCGAAACGTAAGTAATGATCTTACATATAAAATCAATTACATATTAATAGCTTATATTGTCCTTCAGACAGACAATGGCAGCAATAACAGCAATTCGTGTCTGTCTTCAGATGAGAAATGTTGGCCACTCTTTTGCTTTCATGACAACAAAACTGTAAAAATCAAATATAAAGCACCTTTGGATATATATATTGTTCCATGAGAAAAATGGCTTCTCAGGGATCATATGGAATTAGTCATATGAAACAAGTAAAAAGTAAATAAATAAAATAAATATATAAATAACCTTAAGAAAGGCATACAGTTTGAAAAGCAATGGAGGACGGTGGAAACAGAGAAAGTCACATAAAATAGAAACCACTTGAAGAGCTGCTACTTACGTACTTTCATTCGATATCGCATAATGCTTTACTCTTCTGTCGTATCTTCGACCTTCAATGTTGACTATTAGATCATATTTCAACCTGCCAGTTTCATCTCTCCAGAATTTATTTTTCCGCTTTATGCGTAAAATTAATGTCATTGTGATTCATCTTTGCCTTTTTCATTTTTTGCCACTTGACCCCTCTACTCCCGCCCCCAAAGCCTCAATCTTATAATGATATAAATCAACAAATAACCAAAATAAGCAAATCAATAAACTTTCCAAAACAACCTCTTGCATCACTTCATACCCTCTTCACAACATCTTTTTTTTTTTTTTTTTTTTTTTTTTAGACGTCCCTGTAGCAACTAATGTTCCATTGATTCACCCTGTCACTCTCATCCTTCCCTTTCTATCATCTCTGTAGTCAATTCCATTCTTTTTCTGCTCAATTCCTCACTTCCATGAACACCTATCAATTGTTCCCAAGTTCCACGTTCCTTCTTCCCCTTCTTCTTCTTCAATATTTCTGTCTGTATGAAAAAAAAAGATGTTGGTGGCAAGTAAATATTAGACTCAATCTCCAACTTGATATTGGCAAAATATAAACAGTTAAAATATTCTGCCAATTCCTATTACTAAAACAAAACTCCAAAGTAATTTCGAAGGAAACTCCCTCACCTGTTTGTGCAATGAAGTAAAGAGCGCATCTCATCTTCTAAAGAAAGGCAAAAGTTGAACCCAGCCTTCCGCGAAAAAGGCCAATTCAAAATTCTCACTTCCAGAAATCACCAATAAACTCGGATTTACATCCAACACTCTGACGAGTTGCTAATTTATAGTGTTAATGAGAACTCGTAATAATTTAATGTCCGGAACGCTGGAGAGAGAGAGAGAGAGGAGAGAGAGAGAGAGAGAGAGAGAGAGAGAGAGATCACTGATGCTTTACGAACAGCTCCACGAGATATTTGGGGATTTCTCACAAAATATTCATTATATATATATATATATATATATTATATATATATATATATTATATATATATATATATATATAAGAGAGAGAGAGAGAGAGAGAGAGAGATTGATTTATACCAACCTGGAGAGGCGCATCCGGGGGGAAGGGACATGTGTACATCTGTCCAGAACAATTATTCAGCCCCTCCAGGACACGATGGTCGGGGGCAACTGAGCCTTGAACTCAAAAGGGTGACCGTTCGTCCTTTTCCTTTTAACTTTTTCTGCGTTAGAGTTTTGTGGCATTTCATCCATGACTTCCATGCTGACAAACGCGAGAGTATGCATAACATGGTGTACGTACACGCAAATAAAAAAAATATATATATATATATATATTATATATAAATATATATATATATATATATATATATATATATATATATATATACATATATATATATATATATATATATATATATATATATATATATACGTGTATGTGTGTGTCTAAAGGAAAAATTCACGAAATGAAACCAAAGGATAAAACACATTTTCATTTCTGCTAGCATCTATACCCCTCTATTTTGTTTAACTGGGGACATATTACTGAACAGGCCAATAGAAATGCCAACGAGAGAATCGCATAAAAAACAGAGAGAGAGAGAGAGAGAGAGAGAGAGAGAGAGAGAGAGAGAGAGAGAGAGAGAGCGTAAAATCTAACATCTCGGCAATTTCAACAAATAATTATAATCGACAACTGATTGATGCTTTATTTAGAAACAAGATTACAAATATTCACAACGGATAATTTACGATGCATAAACAAAAAGAATCGAACTGTAAAATAGTTCTTTTAGGAATAAACAAAAAAAAAAATGAGAGTCTGCGTCATTCTTTTAGAGGACGTTGCAATATCGTTTGAATACAAATCGAGAGACTGACAGGCTATTCAGGAAGCATCAGAAAAATACCAGAGCTTTTTTTCATCCACTTTTCACAGGTGATTAAAAAAAAAAGGCTAACGACGTTTTCGAAAGCAAATGACCTGTTTTTACTCAGTTATTTATTTGTCTTCTGTTTTTAAAACTTTATTTTTTTATCTGACGCGAGTTGATGTTAATCGTCTAAGCCTTTGTTCTCGATAAACAAAAATAGTTATTGCTGTTTTTTATTGTAGTTTCAAAAGATGACTAAGAAGAGACCAAATGGAAAGGATGAACAATATGCGGCAGACAGCAGTGCAGCTGGGAACCAAGAGTGTTTAGTACTGTGTACAGTAGGTCGCTAAAAGTGAACAGTAGACAATGTCTTCATAAGCTGCATAAACATCTTTATATATATGTGTGTGTGTGCGTATCTGTGTGTGTGTGTGAGTGTTCACACACCGTAAAATAGTAGACACGTACCCTTACTCAATGGAATAAAATCATGAATAAACTTACATTAAACTACAAAATTACCGGTACAATTACGGATAAATATCAAATAAACACAGATGCAGTTAAAAATGATTGCATTAGTTCCAGTATTCCTATACAACTAAAAACAAGACAACGAGAAGAGAAAATATTTACAACAACATAGTTTACGAAAACGAATTCAAATATGATATACAAACTAAACGTAAACAAGTCATGCATGCTATTAGCAAGACAGGTTACGAAAACAAATTCCAACCATCTGAGGCAAGAAAATACAATGAAGTCAATACGAAGATCAGTCAATATAGATATGATTTCTTCCACCAATCTATTACGATAGACAAAGGGAAGCAATGAAACGAGCGAAACACAGAGAATAGGATTTGGAATCTCTCCGATAAAGAATTGTTTTGTCTTCCCTACAGACATTCCGAGCCAAAGTATTAAAACTTTCCCCCACAATCGATTATCCAACAAAAAGGAGATGGAAAGTATTTAAAAGTGTAAGTGGCGAAATAACAGCGGAATCTTATCCTAAAGGAGACTGATGATAATGGAATTGAAAATCTTGTAATCTTGATGAATGTCAAAGGCAATGTTAAAAGCCTCCAGTTAACGACAATGATACTTAAAAAAAGAAAACAACAATATATTCATAAGAAATGCCAAAGCATCTTTAGTCTTTTTAGTGTTGAATGACATAATAAAAATATTTTCATCGATTATAAAAATAGCATAATTTTTCATAAGACTCTCAACCCAAATTCTAAATCTAATGAAAACCCCAAAGAAAAAAATTTATATGATTAAAAATTCAAAAAGACCTCCGGTTCAGATGAAATGAAACAAAAATCCTACTTCTGCCATGAAAAAAAAAGGAACAATTCGAGAGAATTATCTCCCTCTGTATCTTGTTCCTTCATCATCATCATTTGTCAGACGGATGAAGTGTTCGACCTCGGAAAGATGAAGGAAGGAAAAACCAATAGTTTTAGAAAAATAATGGTCATCAGATGAAAAAGTATGGATGGGAGTTCTGTGGGGGTGGGGTGTTATAGTGTCCCCGTCAACCCCTCCGGGACCCCCTCCCTCACCAACCCACAGCCCTCGAACACCAACAACAAAAGACACACAGCTAAGAAAGAGTTTTCCCTTCACAAAGGAAGGGTTGTCAGCCGTGTCTCAGGTCACATAAAAGAAATGAAGAAAAGTCTTTGATTGATTGTGACGCAGAAGGGAAGTCGAAAGTCGAGGGCCTGGGGTGGGGCGGGGGTTGGTTGGGGGGAGATAACGACAAGAGAAGGCTTGTAGGGGACGTATAAGGGAACGACAGAATCCTATAAAAGGTGAAACTGTGAACTAATGGAAAACAGATGATGCATAATAGCTTAGGAGGTATATAATTATAAGAAGTTGGTGGGAAAATGAAGGTACTTATGATTATCATAACTTCAAGAGGACAGCCAGTAATTGCAGATGACAGTTATTCATGAAGTTGTGTAAAAATGATTCATTATTACGATACATTTCCTTTCGTTTAAATTGTGAACATTATTTTACAGTTTAACAATCACAGAAACAACAAAACTATGCCGTATTGAAGGGCTCATCCCAGCTTTGGAATTTGCCTCTTACTCCTATCTTCCTTAGTTTCTGCCATCTCTACTACGCTCCTTTGTTTCCATTAGCGCGTAATTTTTTCTGTCTTTTTTTTTGTATATTCGTTTAGCTTTTAGAAGAACATAAGCATAGTAACCCTTAATACGGAATTTGTACTCAAGTAAGGAAGTTTGTGATTGAACTGAAATAAATATATAATTTAGGCCAAAGGCCAAGCACTGGGACCTATGAGGTCATTCAGCCCTGAAACGGAAACTGGCAATAAAAGGTTTGAAAGGTGTTTCTCCACATCCCTTTCATCATTATCCCCTCTACTTACGAAGCTTCCAGTACGCATGAAAAAACGATTTAAAAAATACGTTGTCAACAATATTTACACCCTAATTCATAACAGGCAGAGTTGGTGTTTAAAGTCACTAAAGCCCTGATTTCTCCTCTGTGCGCTGGTTCGAATCCACGAGAGGACGAAATTATTATCAACCAAAAATTCCCCTTCGGTTAACATACACGGAAATATATATATTCCGAGGTAGTGCGAATTGGATATTAAAGGACATGTGTAGCTTAATGCATACTAAGACTAAATATACATTTTTTGTTTGGATACCATTTACAAAATAAAATAAATTCCAAAATTTTTCGATTCGATATGCAACCTGCCGGCATCAACTAGATATCAAATCCCCCCAGTTTCGAATAAAAGCGCCATGGCATCATTTACTCCACTCATCCACTCCGATGAAAATATCGCAATGAAAAAAAGATGAATCCGTCTACTGTAAAATCACAAAATAAATCGAAATGCTTCCGACGAATATTTCATGAAGCGAAAAGCGATAACGGGCAATATCCATCAGATTACTGAAGGGCCAGAGTGATGGAGTCATTCTGGAAAGAATTCCATGATATGCACAACTGCTGATTTCATATTTCTTGTAGTAGGTGATGCTGCATTATCTACTGAGAATATATATATATATATATATATATATATATATATATATATATATATATATATATATATGTATGTATGTACATATATATATTACTAGAAGGACCTCATGAAAACTTGATGGTATCGAACGGAGTTATTTATTTGAAAAATGTGAGTAGCTTTTCAAGAACAACCAGTCCTCATTATCAAGTTCAGGAATATTTTGAGGAAATGGTTGAGATCTTAGTGACGGTTCTTAGGAAAAACAAACAAACCACTTCAAGAATTTCAGTTTAGTCAGGAGAATAAAATCATTTATTTCTTCCAGAAACATTCAACTAACCTAAATACCCAAACAGTTAGTTTCAGTCTAATCCTGCTCCCCACCACCTTCCTGCTAATGAGCTGTTCCACGAAGAGCTATTTCTTCCTTTAGTTCCACCTTCCTGCAAATCTTCCTCCACTATCCTTGTCTATGCCATTTTTGTTCATCTTTTAAAGACTTTATCTATTGGGGATTAACTCTTCCTCCTTTGCGATTTCTAGGAAGTGGCAATTCTTTTTTTCAACTTTCGTCTTCTTTATCTGCTGTTATCTTTTCTATCAATCTTCTTCGTCCTTCCTTCTTTCCTTCCCCTCAACCTTCCCCATCTTCCCCTTGGGGAAGGACACCCACCAAATGGGGCTTGAAACCTGTTTACAGAGTCTCAGACGAGTCTTTACCCGGAAGCTGGAAGGCTTTGCTCTAAGGAGGAACCTCCTCCTCCTCCTCCTCCTCCTCCTCCTCCTCCTCCTCCTCCTCCTCGAAGGGATCTCTCCAGTAATGATTAATGGCGTGTAATGGCCACAGACTCCTCCTCCTCTTCCTCCTCCTCCTCCTCCCTTTCCTCTCCATTCAATAAAAGGAATAAAAAAAGGAAAGCTTCTGATGGAATTCCTCCGCCCAACTCCTTTCGGGAGCAAAAGATGGGTTGCTAAGTTTGTGGTAAGACCTGTTGGGTTTTTACCCTCATAATATTGGCGTTTTATTTATTTATTTTTCTTTTCAATAAATTCTCTGTATTTTTGGAATTGGCATCCTGGTGATTAAAAAGGATTCATTTTCAACTTGGTAATTTTTTTTTTTTGTGTGGGGGCGGATTCTGAAGACCTATACCCATGTTTTTTTTTTATTTTTTTATACAAAGTACATAATACTAATGTTATTTTGATTAATGGTTCCTCTTTCTAATTTCAATTTACATTTCAGTAAATTTTCGGCTGTATCTCCTGTGATTATTCTTGGGGATGTTCAAATGTCTCGCAATTAAGAGCTAATTAATAAAAAGTAATAATATAGAGAGCACCGCAGCCAAGCCACACAACGCCCACTGCGGGTAAACTTCCTGCCTAATAATGTTACATCGTTACCCTAATATTCAAATTTATTTTCAGCAGAATACAGTGGACTAAGACTCACTCGAATATTCTGATTGTCGGGGTCTGCCTATAAATATTACTCCTGTCTCCCTTTTCTCGTTAGTAAATGTCTCATTATTTTGCTTGTCACCTTTTCTTTGAACTTTCCGAATCGGCGATTTCCCTGACACCTTGTTTTTCATGTTTATAAAATCCTCCCACTAATGTTTGATTTCCAGGTTGTCTCTAAAAGGGCAGTTGATTTCCTGGATTTTTTTTGTTACTTTGTTCTTGTAACTGAATTCAAACCACATGTAGATAATTAGCATTGCCATTTTTCATTTGTAAAAAAAAAAAAAAAAAAAAACTCATTGTGATTATGAAATTTTTGTCTTAAGAAAAAATTGTTTATCAAAGACAGTCAACTTGTCCTCCTCTCCACCACACTTTCTCAAATATTTCATTGACTAAGCCTAATTCTTTACAAAATAAATTCCCCTGGCAGTAAAACAGTGGAATACAATCAAAACATTGCAAGATGTGGCATAAAATCAAAACATTGCAAGATGTGGAATAAAACCAAAACATTGCAAGATGTTGAATAAAATCAAAACATTGTGTAGGATGTGGAATAAAATCAAAACATTGCAAGATGTGGAATAAAATCAAAACATTGCAAGATGTGGAATAAAATCAAAACATTGCAAGATGTGGAATAAAATCAAAACATTGTGTAAGATGTGGAATAACATCAAAACATTGCAAGATGTGGAATAAAACCAAAACATTGCAAGATGTTGAATAAAATCAAAACATTGCAAGATGTGGAATAAAACCAAAACATTGTGTAAGATGTGGAATAACATCAAAACATTGCAAGATGTGGAATAAAACCAAAACATTGCAAGATGTGGCATAAAATCAAAACATTGTGTAAGATGTGGATAACATCAAAACATTGCAAGATGTGGAATAAAATCAAAACATTGCAAGATGTGGAATAAAACCAAAACATTGCAAGATGTTGAATAAAATCAAAACATTGCAAGATGTGGAATAAAACCAAAACATTGCAAGATGTGGAATAAAATCAAAACATTGCAAGATGTGGAATAAAATCAAAACATTGCAAGATGTGGAATAAAATCAAAACATTGCAAGATGTGGAATAAAATCAAAACATTGTGTAAGATGTGGAATAACATCAAAACATTGCAAGATGTGGCATAAAACCAAAACATTGCAAGATGTTGAATAAAATCAAAACATTGCAAGATGTGGAATAAAACCAAAACATTGTGTAAGATGTGGAATGACATCAAAACATTGCAAGATGTGGAATAAAATCAAAACATTGCAAGATGTGGCATAAAATCAAAACATTGTGTAAGATGTGGAATAACATCAAAACATTGCAAGATGTGGAATAAAACCAAAACATTGCAAGATGTGGAATAAAATCAAAACATTGCAAGATGTGGAATAAAACCAAAACTGTAAGATGTGGATCATCAAAACACAATGCAAAAGAATGTGGAATAACACAAAACATTGCAAGATGATAAAACATCAAAACATTGCAAGATGTGGAATAAAATCAAAACATTGTGTGAATAAAACAAAATTGCAATGTGGAAGTAACATCAAAACATTGCAAGATGTGGAATAAAATCAAAACATTGTAAGATGTGGAATAACATCAAAACATTGCAAGATGTGGAATAAAATAAAAACATTGCATGATGTGGAATAAAATCAAAACATTGCAAGATGTGGAATAAAATCGAAACATTGTAAGATGTGGAATAAAATCAAAACATTACCAGATGTGGAATAAAATCAAAACATTGCAAGATGTGGAATAAATCCAAAATATTTCAAAATATGGAATAAAATCTAGAATCGCTCCAAGATATATATTCTGAAATCTTCAAACATCGAGAACTAAAGAAACTGACTAATACTGTGGTCGAAATCCATTAGCGTCACGACGCAAACTGTCACTGGGATTTCAATAAAGGTATCAAGTAAATTGTTGGATAGATATTGGGTAAAAGCCTTTTGACGTTTGCTAAAGGTTCAAGAAGTAATGCTTTTACCACAGTCAGGTGTCCTTACCATTTGAATAATACCAGAAAAAAGAGAAAATAAGACTTACTTCTTCCCACACCTTCAAATTCATCAGTCGGCCTAACCAGTTCGCTCCTCTTATTATCTCCTTTTTTATTCGTTTCCCATCGCCCTCTTCGCCTCTTCCCTTCGTTGCTCTCTTTCACAAATCTAATCTTCCCTTGCTTTCTCCCCGCTTTCACCCTTCAAGCACTCAAGTCCTTCAAGCACGGATACGTCAAAGGCGAAAGCGCCCTTTCTCCTCCCTCGAGCTAAGGACGACTCCTTTAGGGGCTTCCTAGCTCTCCTTCAAGGCATTCTCGCGAACTCCCTCCTCACTAGGATTTGTCCGTTGCCTTGGGGTATCCCCCCAGTCCCAAATCCCTCTCAGTCACCCGACTCCCCTCGACAGGGGGTCCAGTTCCAGGGAGCTTTAAAAAGAAAATAAACGTTTTCACTGCAGACGTCGTCAAACGTTTAAAAGTACATTCGCTGCCTCATCAACGTCAGAAAGAGTCGCAGGTTGGGGGGGGGGGGGGGGGGGGGGGGATTATTCTGGTGAAACGATCGCAGGGTAAAAATCAAGATGTATGGCTTAGAAATACGTACGCTATTTTACTACTGTGCGTATTACTTAAGGGCGTGATGTTGAAGATAATAAGTAATATCTTTCATTGGGTACCCCAAACGCTTGACGTAAAGCTTTAGTTCTATCAAGTTATTCTTATAAAGAGAGATACAAAATAACATTTATTATATTCACTCCACTTAAGCAAACCTCTCCGATATTTGATTCCAGACTTAAATGACAATTTCTCGATGGCAATATTCTTCGTTATCAGCTTCAATACTACAAATCGGAAAATAAAATACACAGACGAAAACGTTGTCTGAACTGTCACAACTGAGGAGGAAGAAAAGAAGAAAATTTATATTTTTTTCAGAAGCCTGATTTCGTTCTGGAAGCAAAGGTCGAGTTTGAGAATGAACGGACGGAAAGCGAACGCAAACTTCAAGAAAAAAAAAAAACTAAAAAAAAAAGGGACGCAATTCCATCTTCCTTTTGCCATAAGAAACAGTCAAGACTTGGCCCGACTGCTGTAGTTATTCCAAAGGCTGAAAAGTGGCTTCGGACGCAGCAACAAAAGTTACCATTAGAATTACCGGAACTATTTCAGAACAATACGTGCGAATCTAGTATGGTTCAGGATAACAGGGCATTATTATCTGGAAGGATAGGACGGCAGTTATTTTAATGATTAACTAATATTCAATTTGGAAATAAAGCTCAAACCAACATGTCTGAATATCTGTTAACCTAACAACTAATTAACAGAGTGATAACATAGCAATACCTTAATCTTCATCATCGTAAACAGTACACTAAGAAATGTTAATTCTACTACAACGAGACTCTTCGGCAGGTACATTTATAACAACTTCTCTCTCTCTCTCTCTCTCTCTCTCTCTCTCTCTCTCTCTCTCTCTCTCCACGCTAGCAAAGCCAGGAATGTGATTATGAATCACCCGATGAAACTCCATAATGATCCCATACTCAAGATATAACTCTAGAGAAAGTGTTTCCATCAAGGGGTCGCTTCATTAGCGGTATGACCGCATTCATTACCTGGGCGGCTAGAAAATCCCAGCCAAGTAGACTATTCTACGTAACGAGACTGCCAAAGTTACGAGGTGATAGTACCCAGCATAAAAGTATGGGGCCCAAGGAAGGTGTTGATGTCCTGTTTCTTTCATTTTTCTTTTTATTTACTTATAATTTATTCATTTCTTTTTTTAGATTGAAGGTATACGCATCCCCTGTCTAACTGTGAAACCTGATACGCCCGAAATACCCCTTCCTCTATCTCAACTCCCCAAAGTCCTTAAAATCTCTGTTCCTACATGAGATTTTACAAAGGTCGTAAGTCATTCGGGTGCGAAATTACAACTAGTCGTAATTTCCCCCCGTAAAGGGTAGTTTCCCTGCTTTGATGACACAGACGGAACACAAAGAGCTCCTCTGGGATGTGAGTTTATCATCGGAGTTTAGGGAAATCCGTCGCCCGTTAGCCGCACAGGGAAAGAAAGGGAAGGAGGCAGCCTGCAGGAGATGTCTCCTGAGATAATGAAGGTCGCTGCTTGCTAGAGTTGAATATAAAGTTTAGGCCAAAGGCCAAACACTGGGACCTATGAGGTCATTCAGCGCTGAAATAGAAACTGACAGTAAAAGGTTTGCAAGGTGTAACAGGAGGAAAACCTCAAAGCAGAGGATTGGAAGTTCGAAACAGCAAAACACATAGCAAGAGGATGTTATACGCAGGAATAATTTTTATAATCAATCTATTCATATCTCTTGTCAAAGAGTAAATTTACCTTCCTATTAAAGCGGTCATATTGGGAGGGAACCTTTCCTCGAGTCTAGTATACGCGATTCAGAATTTCGGAAATGTTATTTTGAAATAAGAAATTCAGAATCAGTATCATACCAACTTTCGCAGCTCTGTAGGCAAGAATCACTCGATGCAGTTTTGATAACTCTCAACTTCCCCCTCGGCTGATATGAATGAGATTCCCGACCTCCACCCGAACAGAAAACCGGTACTATCTGTTTTTGACACCCAAACGGGAGACGGTCTCCGGGACCCCTCAAATTTGTGGCGTTTGCGTCGTCTATCACCATTAGGCTTATTTGGCCCCCCTCCCTCCTTACCTATATATGTATCTATCCAATATCTGGAGGTTTCAAAATTCGGATGGTTCCTTCAATGTGACTATGGACTGCCGGGGCTTTTTCGTTTTTATAGGGAATAACAGAAAACTTTTATATTTGTCTTTTGAAAGAGAGAGAGAGAGAGAGAGAGAGAGAGAGAGAGAGAGAGAGAGAGAGAGAGAGAGAGAGAGAATGTTACTTATATCTGTAGAATAATATTCTACTTCACTACAAATCATAAACGAACCACAGAAATTGAAGCTGGTAACAAATTGAAAATACTCCCAATTAAGAACAACGGTATGAAGGCCTGGAAAAAACCTTCAATAAAACACTAAGAGAATAACCAACCTGCCAAAGAAATGTAAATGAATGAAGAGATCATCCCAAACAATAAACACACAATGAACAACAACCACAAGAAAATAAACACCCTTTACAATTCTGGCAATATATCTGGAAATCTTGAAAGGAAACATACAAAAAAATCTCTTCACTTCATACCCACCCACGCACACCCCCAACTTCTTCAGGGAGAAGAAGAGAGGATGGGGGGATGTAGGAGTGGTGGGGGATTCTGTCATCTCCATCAGTCACTCTCCCACACTAATGAAGGAGATGAAAACGTCGGAATCTCGCTCAAGGTGATGGAGATGTCACATTAGTGATGCGTCCTCTCTCTCTCTCTCTCTCTCTCTCTCTCTCTCTCTCTAAACGAATTTACTCTGACTTGGTGACCCGGAAGTCACGCACATCTCAGGCTAATTAGCTTCTTTTAGCGGAATCAGTTTGAAAACTACATACTTTTATCTTATTTTATTATTATTTTTGTTTTGCTGTGAGTGCAACAGGTGTAGTCGACATGTAATAAACTCCACGTGACACATGACGTCGTCCAGTCCGGGACGAGGAACCCTCGCCACTGGCCCTTGGAAGGTTTCTGAGAACAGTGGCCAGTTAATGATTTTCAGGCATCTTTAATTTACAGTTCATTGAATAATGATTACCAATTTCCAATATAATTTACAGTTTACCGTCTGTTAAGTATGAAAACAAAAATAACTAAATGAATTACAAAGCATATAACAAATGACAGTGAAATATCTTTTTCCGTCTCAATCCTATTTTTAAAGAAAACTTCGTAACAGCAAGACATCGTAAACATTCCAGCTTTATCATCGTCAGGTCGTCCTTCGATATTCTAATAAGGTTCGCTTTTTTCTAAGTATTTTCTTATAATAATATCTAACATACTTTGCGCTGTAAACGTCAAGCCCTCATTAGCATGAATTACGAACTGAATACATTACTCATCCACGAATATTAATTATGTAGGTACAAAAACTGTTTTTTTTCGCTAAATTTACCGACATACTTTCATTATCATCATTATACTTTTAATCTTCCATCGTACTAAGCATCATAAATATATACTGTGAGAAAGTTTCTTTCAACTACATTTTGCTTTACTTACGCTATCGTTATCATAATTTGCCTTCGCAACTTTGCCAAATAAAACCTCTGAAAAATTATAATAGTTTTTGATGGAAACAAGGGTTACCATGAACAAAATAGCCCGAATTTTCCTCGACAGCACAGACAAGTTGTGTGAGAGAGAATATAAATCTCTAAACCTTGTATCAGTACACCGGAATGAAAATACACTGATGAAGTCAGTCAGGCAATATATTGGTGATGACAGTGATCATCTCGATGATGGCATTCCACCTCTCACTATATTTTCATCGAGGCTTTTGCATTATTGATTATTGGATGTTCCTCTTACTTCACAGTAGGGGGACTGGCGGACGATTGTCGACACCAATGAAATGGAAATGATGCAATCAACTGGCATATTCAGCGCAGATAACCCAATCTTCAAGATGTCACATTTGACGCAGTGGGAGAATGGCAGTCCAGTGGCAAATGGGCAATAGTAATTGCCGTGAGCTTCCGAGAAGGACTGGACCGAACAGTCAGCTGCTGCCTCCGTCTGCATAATACTGAGTCAACCTCCTGATTCCTAGGGGTCAGTCAGAGTCAAATTATGGGTGAGAAATAATACGTCTTTGCCTCACCAGTTTGTCGTATTTAATGAGTATTTAATTAGGATGAAAACCTCAAAGCAGTTCCACTATGAAACTATTGTTAGAGAAGGTGGATAGCAAGATGAAGGAAAGAGAATATGAAATAAAGTACAGTAAACGGAACGGAAGGGGTTGGAGCTAAGGGTTCGAAGGGACGTCGTAAAGAACATTTCCGTAATGACTACAGTGCACCGCGCGAGGTGCACTGACGGCTCTAAACACACCCCCCCACCCCCATCCCCACAGAGAAAAGACCATGTAAAGACACCTTTATAATAATAAGAGTGAAAATACAAATTCAGATTTTCTACAAAGCAAGATACGAATACTCTCGCGTCTTTGACTCAATAGTTCAGAAGGGGTTTTCTTTAATCTAATTTAATTTGATTAATTTATTTTCTTACTTCTTTCACCTCGACGTCCCGTAATCCCTGAAGCGCCTCAGCCGCAGGAAGTGTGACACAGCCGTCGCATGAAAGGTCTCCGAAGTGTGAAGGGAAAAAGCAACTTATCTCTTCATAATGGAAACTTGAGTCTGGCTTAAGTAAGCCTCCCTGTGGAAGCGTGGCAGGTTTAGGACAGCGGTGGGAAAGGTGGGATTTCATACTTCTTCTCTGCTTCTCTCACCTTCCGCTTATGATTTCTCCTCTCTCATTTTCTTCTTCCTTCTCGGTCACGTCCTTGTCACGTTGGCAGGATCTCGTTTGAACTGAGGAATTTCAGGTTTTTGTTTGAGCGAGAGGAGAGAAGAAGAAGAGATAGAGAGGAGAGAGAGATTGAGAGAGACGAGAGACGAGACGAGAGAGAGGAGAGAGAGAAGAGGATCAATGCAGGGAGTAAACTGAACAAATGCTGAGCTTAGTAACACTTATTTCTCACAACTTTCTAAAATCACACCTGAGGTCCAGCGCTAATCGAATATTCTGGTTTGTTTCCTATCTCAAACGTGGAACTTCTTGGGGCTCTTGCTTGTGCATCTTTACTATTTCACGCGAAATTCATAATAGTGTACCGGTCTAGTAAAAAATCAAACCCTTATGACGAGGTCTTCTACGAAGACAAATTGAGTTTCGGCTGAAATGGAAACGAACGTTAGGGAGAAATTCGCTTCAAAGACAAACCAGCTCTTGCAGGGAAAATTCGTTAAGAGGGGGAAAATCTTTAAAAGGAAAATCCGCTGACGGAGAACCTTCGATGTAGGGTGACACGTGAAGCGACAAGAACCTTCGTTGAGAATGAACTTTGAGACCCATAAAAGAAAGAGACTTGAAAAAGTCTTCGAAAGACGCCGTAGGGTCAATGAATGCCTAACATACATAAGGAAGCAGACTGGAGATTGGTCAACGCAACTAAAGTTTGCAATATTTTAACGTTAGTGGTATGTCTGATAGGCAGAGACAAAAATCTTCAACCACAATTTTTTTTTTTTTTAATAACAACTATGCTAATGATATAAGAGGGCAGAGCATATTTTTAGTTGCTCTTACTGAAATACGTTTAGTAGGATGTTCTTTTGTAACAAGCAAACATTTTTCGCTCAATTTCTTGACAGGACCAACAATAAAATCATGATTAATTTTCCCAGAATGATTAGATTTCCGCTGAATCTGTTATATGTTGGATTTACGATGACCACATCACGAACGCACCACCATTTAGAACGGATAACTAACTTTATAGGGTACCCATACCATGCACACAAACTATGATGTAATGTCTAACATACAATCCCGGCAAACAGTAAACCGAAAGGTAAAGATAATAAACGGGATGTAATTAAAAGATGAATGAAAGAATATAAACAAAGACGACAATCAACGGAAATAACAGAACAGAACAATCATCAATAACAGAACCTTGAGCATCTCATCTGGGATACGTGACATAACAGCACAACAAAGGCCTCTACTTGTAATGCATAACTCTTGGCTTTTCCCGTGAACTTGAGATCGTCGTTCATAATACACGTTTGGAAGAGTAATGGACCATCCTTTCTTGTGATCTATCGAGATTTATTACGGGAGGCTTCCATCCATCTCCTGATGGACGTTGTATCACTAAATATGTGTATGTATATATAAATATATATAAAGTATATATTATATATATAATAATAATAATAATAATAATAATAATAATAATAATAATAATAATAATAATAATAATAATAATAATAATATCCTTTATTTCAGCTCAGGGCCATATACATTGAATATACAAAATACACAGTAACATACACAATCTAGATATATGAGACAACATGATAAGAAAAATTAGTATTCGGCACTTATCCACAAAATAGCTGAGGTAGCATAAAAGATAGCAATCATAATACTGGTAATAACAGTAATAATATTGGTGAGGAAAAAAAATGCATTGAGAGTTATAACCAGTTAGTGCCACCAGATTAATATAACTTAAATTTCAACTAGAGACCTTAGGTGGTTACAGTAGTCAGGTCCATAGAGCTAAATATGAAAATTGAATGTAGAAAAAAAACATTAACTTGATGGTAATCACAGTAATAATGAAAAAATAAAATATCACCAATAAATATAATAATGACAAAATCTGCAGATGACATCTTGCCAATACAGAGATTAAGTCCTTTAGGGGACGAAGGCCTCATTTCCACATCTTTCCCACAATTTAGATCTTCTTCTTGCTTCACTCCTTAGGATGCTTTGTATGAGCGAGTTTCCGCTGTTTCTCACTCGGACATTATTCGCCTTACAATGATTTTTAAATTGTCCAGGTGGTTTTCTAAGAACATCTGTGTGGCGGAGTGGTAGCGGGGAGTGTTTGTGAGGCGTCTCAGAATGTCATTGTGCACAACAGTGATACATCTCATGGTCTCTCGAGTATAGTTCGTCCAGAGGGAACACCCATAGAAACTGTAGCAGTACGAGCGGAAGAGCATCAGTTTCACGTCTCAGTGACAGAAGGCAAACCTCCTTGCAATCATTTTGCCAGTTGCACATAGTTTACGACGCCTCTGTTCAATGTCTGCCGTATCTTTTTGGTCGTTGGTGATAATGTGACCCAAATACGGAAATTTGCGCACAAATTCCAGCCTATGGTTTCCGAGGAAAATTTGTGGTTCTGCAATATGCTTAAGCGATCTCGGGAGCAGCGACATGCACTGGGTCTTGGTTTCGTTGTAGATTATATCAAATTCCTCTGCATATTGGCGGCAAGTGTCGATGAGTCGTTGGAGGCCATGCACTGACGGGGAAATCAGAACCATATCGTTGGCGTAACAGAGGTTGTTTATAGTTGTTTCATTGACAGTGCATCCGATTGGGAGTGAGTTCAGTTTGACATTCAAGGCACCTGTGTACGTACTAAACAGGTATGGAGAGAGAATGCCCCCTTGCCGAAGCCCATTTAGGGAGCCGAAGGTGTACGATAATACGTTACCCCATTTGACACAGAATTGCTGTGTGGTGAACCAGCAATGTAAAATGCCAATTAGATATAGGGGTGTGCCCCTTTTATGCAGCTTCAGGAAGAGCTTCAGGTAGTTTACTCTGTCAAATGCTTTTCTCACATCTACAAAACATAGGAAAACAGGAGAGGCTGATGATAGGTAGTAGTTCAGCAATTCTTTCAGTATAAAGATGCAGGTGTCGGTTGAGTGGTTTGCTTTAAACCCGAACTGGTTGTCAGTGTGTAGAAAGGGGAGAAGTCTCATAAGAAGAACCGACTCAAGTATCTTCGATGCGATCGTTGTGATTGCAATCGGCCGGTAATTGCCAGGGTCAGCTGCATCCTTTAGCTTGTTTTTGATTAATGTTATCAAGTGAACTAAGAGTAGGGAGTCTGGAAGAAACTGGTGAATTATGCACGCATTGAATAGGGCAGCTAGCAAAATGTAAATTATGGGATGGCAGAATTTGAAAGCCTCTGCAGGAAGACCATCACAGCCGGGCGATTTATTATTAGGTAGGCTGTTTATGGCATCGCTGATGTTACCTGGCGTAATACGGTCTGCTAAATGAAATTGAATGTTGTCATTAGGGAGGTTATCTACATACCTTCGGGAAGCTTGATCATTTATTTATGCTATTCAGGATATTGTTGAAGTGATCGCCCCACATACTTGCGATAGCTTCGTCTCCGACTGCTTCCCCTACTCTCTGTGATAGCTTTTTTAGTTTTGGGATTTAAGGACTGAATATCTTTCCAAAGACGAGGGTAATCACCAGATTCTAAATTTCTAGACATTGCATCGGCTCTTAGTTGTTTTTCATTTAACCTGCAGTGCTTAAGAGCAAGTTTGAATTGCGCTCTCGCCTGCCTCATTAGTAATGCAGTGTGTCCTTCCCTCGGGCTACCATTCTGCCTCCACAGTAAAAACATTTCCCGTGAGTATGTATACAGATCTTTAACCAAGTCATTCCAACCAGGTATATTATGAGAATTACCTTGACGAAACCTATAGGCAGTCCTGCCCGAAGCAATCATAGCGGAGATTATGTTCGAATAGAATTCATTCAGAGCCCTCCTGTGGTGGTCATTTCTACATTTTGTGTTGGTACAAAGTAAGGCATCTGCCGGTTGAACTATTGACCGCAACCTGGTTTCCGTGGTCGCCCTAAAGTATCTGGTTTTCTGTTGGTTTTTAAACTCCCAGTGGCCGGTCAGTTAGTGGGTTCACGGTAGGGAGGGATGGGGTACTGAATGGCACTTGTAATGGGATGTGATCGTAGCCCGTTGCAAGATCGTAGCGAATATTGCAGGTCATAATAGAATCATGAAGTTGTGAAGGTGTGATGCAGTGGTCCAGCTATGAGGTTGTAATTGCATCCGCTCTATTATGCACATATGAGTAGGAAGACGGAGGGAGGAGCATTACATCGCTAATTTGGAGAGCATGATTTTGACAGAAGCGAGTAAGTTCATTATAAAATTGTTTTGTGGGGTGAGAATTAAGGTCCCCTATTATACAAATATGATCAGCAGGAGAATCTTGAATAATACTGTGTAACTCCCCTAGGATCATGCAGTAATGATCAAAATTATTGTTATTTTCCCATGGCATATAAACATTAATTATTAGGATTTTAGAGTTCTCTACTGTCACTTGAAGCCCATGTAATCTGTCACTCCTGTAGGTCATCACCTTTATCATATTGTCTAACGATTTGTGTGCCACAGGAAAGAAAGTCCCCTTTTGGGCAACCGGCTATGATTTGATCTGTAACTTGCATCGATGAAGTCGAGAAAGTTCTGAAGTCTTCATGAATTGAATCACAGATGACACGGTCATGTGGCCAGAGGAGCATTTCTTGCAATGCAATGATGCCGTTGAAATTTTTGCAGAACATGTTTAGGAGAGGAATGTTCCGCTTTAGGCCAAAAATATTCCAAGAGATTATGTTTAATGTATCCATGGCTACTCACGAAGATGGGAGATGAATGCGCTGATCATTTGGGTGGATGGGGGGTTAGCCAGGGGGAGTGGGCAGTCACTTGCCGTGGGCGGTTGGCTGGCACTTGCAGTGGAAATGACCCTGGTTGGAGTGTCAGTAAGTTTCCCTGGGGGTGGGGGTGGTTGGTCCCGGATTAGGTTATATCTTGAAACTAATATATTAGGACCGAAATTCTCGTCTTTAAGAACGTCGAGGTGTTGAAATAGGCAGGTAATTCTGTAAGCCACTTTATGTTTACTTCTGCATGGGAGTTCGTGATAGATGAGCGGGTCAGAGCCAGTGAGAAACTTGACTCTCACAACTATGACGTCTAGCGTCACCGATGAGCACAGATTGTGAATTGCTACGTGTCATCTCTTCTCAGGTGTCGGGCGAGGTGAAACACGAATGTTGTGCTCCAGTCCAGAGGCCAAACGAGAGGTTCTCTTCTTTCTGCTTGTTTGTATCTGCCAGCCGCCAGATCCCTCAAGATCACTCTCATCTGCATCTACGATGGGGGGTTGGGGTGGAGAGATAGGGTGGGGAGGATCACGAGGCTGGTATTCATCACCGGAGGTCTATCTTCCACTGGAGGCACTGGGGAGGAAGGGGAGGTTGGGAGACCAACAGTCCCCTCAGAACAGCCTATAGATGAAGGGGGCACTTCCGTGTTGCTGGGAGGCGAGGAAAAACTGGATGCCGCATTCATAGGAGGCTGGTGGCTATCTGTGCGATTGTCTATTGATCCCTACACTCCTTTGATCGCATCCTAGATCCGTGTGAGATTATTTGTTTCCACCATTTTAAGACTGTCTAGGGATTCCTATAGTCCTTTGATCACGTCCCAGATTCTTGATAATTTATCATTTGTCTTTCCCATTATTTCTGAGAGGGATTTTGCTGGTTGGAAGTCATTTTCTGCCGTGTGGTACACTGCAGGTAGGCTTAGGTCAGCAGGTCCCTTTGGAGGCAGATTGTAAGGGTCATCAGCGTAGGTTTCCACCGAGCAGGTCCTTAGCCACTTAGTGTATATGATATTTTCTTGTGAGAGGACAAGTTCTTCGCAGATCACTCCTTGAGAATGCTCTCTGGTATCAGATCTTTGATTTCCTCTTCGGAGAAGGCATCACCGACAGATTGTATAGTGGACTCGACGTCGGAACGGTTCGATTGGTATTGTATATAGTAAAGACAATTGTTCGCGAGTACGGAACTTGTGTGTGGGGCACAGGCACCGGTAGGTGCCAGGGTCACTTGCGCAACGGTTGGAAGATGGTCAGATGACATTTTTGTGGTAAGGGAAGGGCCAAGCACTAACACATACACTGCATTCTTTTACCCATTTCCCAGGACCAATAAGACTCGAGTAGCTGTGATTTGAAAGATTTCTAAGGCACTGATTGGAGCAGAAAGAATATTAGAATATCTGCAATTGCACAACACTCTCCGGCTTACACGCCAGGTATTACGTGGAGACACTATTAACACATTGCTTACTATAAAAGGTATAATCACCAAGGGCGAAAAACCCTTCTTATATGTAAAGAAACGCGAGAGAGACCTCCAACACGTCCGCCCCACACAATATTAGCTACTACTACTACTACTACTACTACTACTAATAATAATAGACTATAAGAAAGCCTTCGACATGATACCACACACATGACTAATAGAATGCCTGAAAATATATGGGGCAGAGGAAAACACCATCAGCTTCCTCAAAAATACAATGCGCAATTGGAATACAATACTTACAAGCTCTGGAATAAGACTAGCAGAGGTGAATATCAAGGGAGGGATCTTCCAGGGCGATTCACTGTCCCCACTACTCATCGTAGTAGCCATGATTCCCATGACAAAAATATTGCAGAAGATGGATGCTGGGTACCAACTCAAGAAAAGAGGACGAAATCAAGCTGTATGGTAAGAGCATCAAGGAAATATATAACCTAATCCAGACTGTGAGAATTGTATCTGGGGACATCAGGATGGAGTTTGGAATAGAAAAATGTGCGTTAGTCAACATACAAAAGGGCAAAGTAACAAGGACTGAAGGGATAAAGCTACCAGATGGGAGCAACATCAAACACATAGATGAGACGGGATACAAATGCCTGGGAATAATGGAAAGAGGGGACATAAAACACCAAGAGATGAAGGACACGATCAGGAAAGAATATATGCAGACTCAATGCGATACTCAAGTCAAACCACAACGCCAGAAATAATGACAAAAGCCATAAACACATGGGCAGTACCAGTAATTAGATACACCGCAGGAATAGTGGAATGGACGAAGGCAGAACTCCTCAACATAGGTCAGAAAACTAGGAAACATATGACAATACACAAAGCACTACACCCAAGAGCAAATACGGATAGACTATACATAACACGAAAGGAAGGAGGGAGAGGACTACTAAATATAGAGGACTGCGTCAACATTGAGAACAGAGCACTGGGGCAATATCTGAAAACCAGTGAAGACGAGTGGCTCAAGAGTGCATGGGAAGAAGGACTGATACAAGTAGACGAAGACCCAGAAATATACAGAGACAGGAGAATGGCAAACAGAACAGAGGAATGGCACAACATACCAGTGCACGGACAATACATGAGACAGACTAAAGAACTGGCCAGCGATGACATATGGCAATGGTTACAGAGGAGAGAGCTCATGAAGGTAACTGAAGGAATGATAAGAGCAGCACAAGATCAGGCCCTAAGAACCAAATATGTTCAAAGAACGATAGATGGAAATAATATCTCTCCCATATGTAGGAAGTGCAATACGAAAAATGAGACCATAAACCACATAGCAAGCGAATGTCCGGCACTTACACAGAACCAGTACAAAAAGAGGCATGATTCAGTGGCAAAAGCCCTCCATTGGAGCCTGTGCAAGAAACACCAGCTACCTTGCAGTAATAAGTGGTACGAGTATCAACTTGAAGGAGTGATAGAAAACGATCAAGCAAAGATCCTCTGGGACTATGGTATCAGAACAGGTAGGGTGATACGTGCAAACAGACCAGACGTGACATTGATTGACAAAATCAAGAAGAAAGTATCACTCATTGATGTCGCAATACCATGTGACACCAGAGTTGAAGAGAAAGAAAGGGAAAAAATGGATAAGCATCAAGACCTGAAAATAGAAATAAGGAGGATATGGGATATACCAGTGGAAATTGTACCCATAATCACAGGAACACTAGGCACGATCCCAAGATCCCTGAAAAGGAATCTAGAAAAACTAGAGGCTGAAGTAGCTCCAGGGCTCATGCAGAATAGTGTGATCCTAGAAACGGCGCACATAGTAAGAAGAGTGATGTACTCCTAAGGAGGCAGGATGCAACCCGGAACCCCATACTATAAATACCACCCAGTCGAATTGGAGGACTGATAACAAAAAAAATAATAATAAAAATAATAATAATAATAATATGTAACAATAATAATAATAATCTCTCCTAAGAAAACTGCACACAACCTAAAACCCTACACTGTAACCCATTAGTCTGGATAGACTGAAAAAGAAAAATTCTAGCAATTATAATAATAATAATAATAATAATAATAATAATAATAATAATAATAATAATAATAATAATAATAATATAAGGAGGACGGACACCAACCAAAAGCCAAAAGTCCAGTCCCCTCAGCTTCTCAGCCTAGGAGAATGTTTGGCAGATCCAGACGAAAGCTCGCTTCAAGAGAGAGAGAGAGAGAGAGAGAGAGAAGGAAGAGAGAGAGACGAGAGAGAGAGAGAAGAGGAGAGAGAGAAGAGAGAGAGAATAATATAGTAATAACTAAAAACATCATTTACCACCAAAATCAGTAAGAGCCCCAAAAAGCTTTACTCACTTCAGAAAATACTACAACAATGTCAGACAATTCCTCGTAATATTTCACTGTTATTGTTCCTCTCGGGTGGAAAGTTATCGAATTTTACAATTCACCGTTTGAAAACAAACACCAGGGCTGTCTGTGGTGGGTACTGGCAAAAGTAAAAATGTCTTTTTGTACATTTTGCTCCAGTTCACGTTCCTGTTTGCATGCTGCGTGCTGTGCTCTGTTGAAATAAAATAACTAAGTTCGAGGGTGATTATATTTAATTTTCTTTCCATGGAATGCAGGAATGTCATGTCAGTGAAGGTATTTGGGGATAAAAATCAATAAATAAATGACAGTATGGGCTGTTTTGCTTAATTTCCTATAAAAACATTAAATTTAGACAGCTATCAAGGGAATGGGGGACCAAGTTGAGCGGTTCTACACCTGTATAATTGACTCAGACAGTTATAAAGGGGCGTGGCCGAGCTGAACATGCTTAGGCTTCTATGAAATTCAGACAGTCATAAAGGGGGCGTGGCCAAGTTAAGCTGTCTACCTGTATAGCTGAATCAGACAAATATATATATATATATATATAGATACTATATATATATATATATATGTATATATATATATTTAGATATAGATATATAGATATATAGATCTATAGATTATAGATATGATATATATATATATATATATATATATATATATATATATTCTATATATTATATATAATATATGTATATGTAAGGCCTAAGGGTTTTGATTAACTCAAGTGCCTTTGGGAAACTGGTTGTAGCCAGTAATATGAGGCGTTGTCGAAGTGTGCATTCGTATGTGCGTGTGCGCCTCTTCTATTCATAATGTATCACTAGCCGAGTCTATGGGAAGACTTGCACAGAGATTCGTGGGGGAAGGCAAAGCCACGATGGCGGGTGCCAAAGTGTTTTTTTAAACAGTGAGTGATATTCCGGTTGGGAATGGGTAAGTGTTACCTTTACTTTAGCCAAAGGGATGGCTTGTTTGATATCCTGTAAGATGTTCCATTTTATTAACTTTGTCTTTGAACTTGTGTGTGTACTTACCGGGATGTGTTCTGTATCTTTGGAACAGACGGATCTGGAATACCGGGGGACAAAAGAGTTCCCGGAGGGGTGTGGACTTTTGGGTGACTTGACGATGTACTGTTTTTTGAGTTAGTCTGTAAGACTGGATTACTTGGTTAATTGATTTATTTGTTCTTGTAAATAAACGTTATGTTATGATGCAACTCTCTCATTTTCATTACCTGTTAGAATGGAGAGAAAGAGGTGGAGAGAGAGACAGAGAGAGAGAGAGAGAGAGAGAGGAAGTACTGGATTCCTTGGAGAGAGAGAGAGAGAGAGAGATAGGTTTGTGTGTAATGGAGTAATGGGGTCTGCCTTCCGTTTCGTGTCCACGCTTACCTTATGAATACTGGGGGTCCTTCCCCCATGTTATATATACATACCTGGCTCATTCAATTGGTCATTGTGTTTAGTGTATTTTGCTTTCGTAGCGCGATGGGGATTTAGAGAGAGAGAGAGAGAGAGAGAGAGAGAGAGAGAGAGAGAGAGAGAGAGAGACAGAGAGAGACAGAGACAGAGACAGAGATAAAAAAACTCCAAATCAGATTGCATATATAGAAGTTTTTATATATATACTATATATATATATATATATATATATATATATATATATGTATGTATATATATATACATGTATGTATATATATATATAGATATATATATATATATATATATATATATATATATATATATATATATATAGTATATATGTATATACATGTATGTATGTATGTATATATATATATATATATATATATATATATATATATATATATATATATATATATATATATATATATATATATATATATATATATATATATATATATATATATATATATATATATATATATATATATAACTTCTATACATACAATCTGATTTGGAGTTTTTTTATCTCTCTCTCTCTCTCTCTCTCTCTCTCTCTCTCTCTAAATCCCCATCGCACTACGAAAGCAAAATACACAAACACAATGACCAACTGAATGAGGCCAAGTAATCAGGGATTAGCATAAAAATGAACAAATGACGGACGCTGCAGAGAGAGAGAGAGAGCTATATTAGTGCATATCCCTGCATACTCTTTTCCGGTTAAAAAGATTCCAGTCATTGCGAGGAAATAAGTCTGTTTGATACTTGACACATTACCGGTGAAAAGACCTCCACTGTTTTCGTTTAATTGCCGGTGGGTCCTCCTTTGTTCTTCGCGTTTGGTGGGATGAGTGGAAATGGAATTTGAAATCTGAATGAATAAATATACGAGTGGTATATGAACAATGCGTGATCTGACCTCCAGCTTACTCTGGACGCGTGCAAGATTTTCCCCTCAAGAATAAGTTGTAAACATGATATTCCTAACTTTTTGGATACGCGTGTCACTACAAAGCCTGACCTGACCATGATAATCACATAGGAGAAAAATGTGAAAAAGCGAAGAAAGAGAGAGAGAGAGAGAGAGAGAGAGAGAGAGAGAGAGAGAGAGACTTCTATATCATCTTCCAGAACCAGAACTGCAAAGAGGACTATGCCGAAGAGAGAGAGAGAGAGAGAGAGAGAGAGAGAGAGAGAGAGAGAGAGAGAGCTCAACCCGATGCCTTTTTATGTGACTTCTAATGGGAGTAAAATCATTGGCTGTATCACAAAGCAACTTCTTTACACGTCCCGAATAAGAAGGATTCCACAGATACTCTTAAAGTCTTTTTGTTTTAATGGAGGTGACGATGAATGTCGATCTATCTTGCTTCCTATTGGTCAACGTGTTGTAGTAAAAAAAAAAAAAGGGGGAAAAAACCTGTAAATAGAAAATTCTATGTATTTTAGCATATGTGTTTCTGTGATGAATATCGATAACTGTCATTTTAACATCAATAAGTAATGAGACGAATATGTCAATCTATATACTTCGATGAAGCTCTTCATTCCACCAATCAGTGAAAGCAATAAATAACGGGTGACTCAACATGGATTTTTAAATATGGCTCAAAGTTGGAGATGAATATCTAAATGGAAATATAAAAATTTGACAATAATTTTCGTATACGACTAGAGAATATGGATCCGCCAATAAACTCAAAAATGAGTAAGGACGAATTCGCTGCCAATATCAAAGATCGAAATCGCCGCTACTTCGACAACAATCTGATAACAAAAAGAAAAACTTAGACACGCTTCAGCAGAATGCTTGCCATTCACAGGAAGGGTGGGCGGTGAATTTCTTACCGAAGGCGTCTGCTTAATTCCTGTGACTTCAGGAATCTTCTTCATAAATGTTGCTCATCATTGATACATAGTCAGCCTTTTAGAAACGAGACCGCGATGAAAAGAGCTTTAATGACGCCATGGAGATCCCTGGGTTCCGTTGTGCCTAATTCATAATTAGGTATTCAAATGAGGCTTTTGACATCTTATAGCATCAATTATTCAGGAATTATTCTTCAGAAAACAGACTGATTAAAGTTCCAGAGACCGTCTTTACTCTAGTATAAGAGAGGTAAAGATAATGTTTAAATGCATTAAATTGTAACGTTATACCTAGATATATATATAGTATATATATATATATAATTAGATATAATTATAATATATTATATCAGATATATATATATGTATTATATACCTAATACTAGTAGATTGATATATATGATATAGTATAGATATTAGTAGATATATAACATATACTATATATGATATATATATGTAATATAGGTAATATAATTATCATATAGTATCTAAGATATATTATATATATATATATAGATATACTATAGTACTATATATATTAACTATAATTTAATATTTATATATTATATATTATATATATGACCTATATATATATATATTATATACTGGTATAATAATACTAATATAATTCTAATATATATACTATACTAGATATATATTATCCTATTATATAATATATATATAATATAATTATTATTATATATATAATAATATATATTATATATAAATACTATATATATATAATATATAATATATATCTATCATACTATTATATATATATCTATATATAGTATATATATATATAATATTATTATATATATTATATATATATTACATAATATATATAAAGATATTATATTATTAATATATATAATATATATATGATAATATATTATATATATATATATATTATATATAGATATATATTATATATATATATATATAATGCACACACACGTGCACACGTGAGCGCGCGAAATTCCAGGCACAGTTGACAATACAAAACTACTAGTGACACCACACTAATGCTCTCATGTATATAGTTCTAGCGTTAAATTTCGTACTGTCATACTTTAGTGGGAATATAATAAATCTAACAGCTTAATGTGTTTTACGTAGCTAATTTATCACTGGGAAGAAGAGATGCTATTTATGATATTCTCATGATAGATTACAACTGCATCGCTTACGGATCTTCTTCACTTCTGTATCGTCACATTTACTTTCAACGAGACATTCGCGCCTGTAACAACATGATTATTCTCCCTCAGATGTAGTTCTTGTCTCTCCCTACTTAATCAACGCTACTTTCTCCTCGTATCCCCCTGACTTAGGGTAAATAACCTCTACGGAAGATCCGGAGTTAATCCACGACAAAACTAAGGAACGTTTCCTCTAAATACAATTACTGTAGTTTTACGTTGCACATCAACCTACATTCACGGTTGCCATGACAATGAGAGATCATTCTCCCGCGTTTAAATGCTTTCTCTTTCGCGCCGTGGCTTCTGTTAGTCGTTCGAATTGCGTCCTTCTATTTTTGCTCGTCCGAGTGGGCGCCTTTCGTAAGAGCAAATACGTATGAAAAGCTCCCATTGAAACGAAGCCTGCAGATATGCTGGGCTGACACTGACATATATTATCTAAAGGCTATAACTGTTATTGAAATGAGGTGGAGGTTTTTTTTTTTTCACTCTAAGCGCTCGATGGCTTTGTTATCATTTTTGCGCTATTATTAATTTATTTTCAAAATCAAGGACCTATAGGAAAGTTAATCTATAGCCCAGGCTGAAGGAAAACATGAAATGAGCAAAGGGAAGGAAAAGCGGTGGGGATTAACACGAAGGAAGCAGTAGACCTTTCAGGCTTTTCTAGGAAGGTTACGTTTAGATTTAAAAACCTGTGTTTGTTTGTTTGTATGGTGTTTTTACGTTGCACGGAACCATTGGTTAATCAGCAACGGGACCAACGGCTTTACGTGACTTCCCAACCACGTCGAGAGTGAACTTCTATCACCAGAAATACACATCTCTGAACCCTCAATGGAATGCCCGAGAATTGAATTCGCGGCCACCGAGGTGGCAGGCCAAGACCAAACCAACCACGACCCTGAGGCGCTTTTAAAAGCCCATGACATATTGTTTTCTCGAAAAGGGTATACTGCTGAAATCACAATCCTGAAAATTGCTTTCTCTATCAATCATCTGCGACAGAAAAAAAATTATAGGTAACCAAAATTATTTAAAACCCTTGAAAAAACTACATTAAAATTAATGAGTAAAATCTCTCAGATATTCACAGATAAAATATAGTGATTCAAAATGAAAAGATGAAAAAATGACGTATGAATGCTATAAAGAAGTATAAATTTTCAACCGCTAAGAAGTTGGCACGATCGCTGTACCTAACGCAAAAGGAAAACTAAAAGTTATACTATAAGCACAAAACTATATTCCTTCCTTATACATTCATGATAAAAGCATCACAAGACAATAAAAGATAAGAAAAAAAAAGCGGGGTTGGGGGTGGCTGACGTTACCACTAATCACTAACGTCACTTCGAAATAAGAATTAAAAATTTTTTAGGGAAGGACTGACTGACTTGTGAAAGTGAGGAGTATTGCTTCGAAGCGGTGCCCATTGAAATGGAATACTGGATGACTTTTTTTTCAACCGCTCAAAAACTGTATTTCTCCTGAAAACGAACAACAGGGAGGAATATTTTCATCTACAAATGAATGAAGTTTATGGGAACTGCATATGATGAAGTCTGTACAAGTGGAATATTACTCAGCGAAGGGAAATGTTACAAGAACCAGAATATTATCGGACAAGGCGAATGAATGGGGTGGCATTTTTCAGGAGGGGTATTTTAATAATAAGATTTAATAATATCGGATTGGGTATTATCAGAAAGGAGGGGATGTGTAGGGAGGGGGGGTTCAAATAGGATTAAGCTACCGGGATGCTTACGAGCAAGCGACTGTAAGTTATTTGAATGAGAATGTGGAAGGATAAATGAACAGGATTGTATCGTATTACAAGAAGTGTCTGAATTACTGTTGTATGTAATGAGAAGGGTTCTACTGGTCTATAGTGATATGTGAATACAGCAGTCTACTGTTGAATGGACAGATGAATCAGACTGAATGTCCCCTGAATTTGTGACAAAACAGACACAAGTGTTTACTATTTCCAAAGTCTTAAAGAACGTATACATTTCCTATGGGCTTCCTTTTCATTGGAGTATCCTCAAAAAATAAATAAATAAATGAATAAATAAATAAATAAATAAACAAACAATAAAATAAATAGATAAATAAATAAGTAAATAAAAAATCGCTCAACTGAAATTATAGCTAGCTTTTTTCTTTAATGTTCTTTTTGGTAATTTCTTCTAACTTATCTATTGTTAGTCCCAAGTTGGTTGGTAACCAATTTAAACTCTTTAATTCTACCAGAATACTCTCTCTCTCTCTCTCTCTCTGAATATGGAGTTTAAGGAACGCCGATTCGAACGAATTAAAAAGCGAAAATGTGGCTGTTGTATTGTTCTGATCTATCTCCGTCATGTTCTCTGCGAATGAATATCGATGCTGCTTCGTACGATAACAAACGTTAATGTTATTCCAACGCTACCCTTAGCAACGTTTCGCCGATGGTTGCCCGCTGAGCTGAAAAACTGTGAAGTCACCTTATAAGGTACTTAAAATACTGAAGGGAAGTCAATTCATACACCTTTGAAATGTTTAAATTTATTATTTATTGCAAATGTGTCAAGAGCATGACACAGGGCTCTTCCTCTTCAATAATCAGCTTCTCCTCCATACCTGGATGGGAAATACAGAAATTGCACGTTAACTTTAATTATATAGGTAAGAATAATATGGCAAGAAGCACTTATACCTAGGAATATGCAAACTGTTACCTTACTGTAAGTAGGTCAAGACAAGAAAAACCAAGTATGACAACCATATCAAGGCTGGATAATCCTATCCTGAAATAATACAATATCCGTGTAAGTTTGCATTAAAGGAGATTCTTACAATTTTATGTTGACTTATCCAGAAATAACAAATAGTAGCTTACCACTATGTACCATAAACCCATGAGCAACCTTCAGTAGAGTTGCGAAACCACTGTAGGGACAAGAGAAATCCTTTATAACTATTAAACATTCGTGAATATCCGTACTCTACCGATGGCAGGTAGGAAGGACTTTAATAGGCAGCGACAAAGGCTCAAAGAGATTGCTACGATTACCATTCAGTATTCGCCCCCAAAAATACTTGGTACTCACCGTAGTCCATCCGAGCAAGAAGGGATTGAAGTCAATGCTTAGGAGAACGTGACTTTTCTCCACAAATCATCCACTAAGGTGAGTCAAAGTCGAGACGTACATCCAGGTGGCCACCAATTACGCCGTCCAAATTACGGAACCAAGGGAATACTTCACAAATGCCTCTTGAGGGACCCTTGATTCTTAATAACATTATCAGAGCCTCGTCCAAGACATCCTCCAGGAGGACAGGCTCACACTGACGAGCTCAATGGCATACGGGTATGTGGTGGGTCCTACAGGATAGATCACTGCCCTAATGCTCTGACAGGACCGCCCGGACTGACCGGACTGGCAGGACTGCTTCGACTGCTGAGACTGCTTGGAGTTGGACAGTGGACTGCTAGTACTGCCTTCTCACCCATTCACCGGTCTCGACGTTTCCTCGTGAACTACAAAAAGAGGAGGAGTCAACAATTTGCAAATCATAACTATGGCAGCAGGAAGCGGTACCAAGTATTTATTTTTCTTATTTTGGTAATACTGAAATTCCATATTTACGAATCCTTCCTGCCGCTGTAGGCAAGTACATTCAAAATTTATTTATTCTGTATACCCGCTGAACGATAACCGGGATAAAAATCTTCATTAAAGATGAAGCTGTATATGATGTTGCAGTCGTCAGTGTTTTTTTTTTTTTTTTTTTTTTTACAATGATCGTAGAATAATTGTTTTCTAAAAATCAGTCTAAAACATAGGATTTATTTTTTATTTTCATACGTAATGCTTATTTCTTCTCTAGATGTAAGAATATTGGTAACAGCTTTAATCAGTTGAATTAAAATGACTCAAAATTTTTCATGAACTTATATATAACTAAATGATCGTGACAAGATGTGGGTTATATTCAGAACATGTATCATATTATTATTATTATTATTATTATTATTATTATTATTATTATTATTATTATTAATTATTATCATTAGTAGTAGTAGTAGTAGTAGTAGTAGTAGTAGTAGCTAAACAATCCACGATTTACGAAACCTAACCTATACAGCTGGTTAACAGATACTGACCAATAACAATCACCAGCCTCAATATAAAATTCTCTTCTGACAGACGTTACCTACTTCAAAAAAAAAGAATAAATAAATAAATAAATAAATAAAAATAAAGAGAATTTACTTCCTCAAGAAAAAAAGAAAGTTAACCACCCACTACGTATCCACCGGATAAAAGAAATGAGGAAGTCAATAAGACTACTTCTTTCACAACCACTCCCCCCCCTCCCCCACCAGGATTCTTAGATAATTAGGGGGGTCCTTTCAAGTCGACTCGGGAGGAGTTTTCTGCTTTCCCCTTCAATTACAGGGAATCCGGATCGGACATTTCCTCGCTCTTCAGGAGCTGAAGGAACCGAAGTAGATCTTTTTTTGGAAGGGAATCCAAAAATTTTCTTTAGGTTTTTAATGGAATAAATTCTGGGGAATATACGTGCAGGGTCCAGAGATATATTTACATAATTCTACTTCATGTAACGTACGCGCGCGCGCGCACACACACACACACACACACACACACATATATATATATTATAGATATATAGATATATATATATATATATGTATATATATTATATATTATTAATATATATATCTATATATATATATATATATATATACATATATATATATATATATATATAATATATATATACATATATATAATATACATATATATAAAATATTATATAAATATTAAAATAATGTATATATATATATATATATATATATATATATATATATATATATATATGTATATATAAACCCATACCCTGTTACCTGCAAGTCCTAAGGCAAATGGATGTTGGCATCATGCCCTTTCTTTGATCCTAGCTGGTGCCTATTCACAGCTGGGTTGACTGGTAGGCGGTGGGTTGGGATCGAACCACAGACCTAACAAGCAAGAGTTTACGCCCTCTGCAAGTATGCTTATAGATGACGGACTTTCCTTATTGTTATTATCTTCTAATATATATATATATATATCTATCTATATATATATATATATATATATATATTAATATATATATATATATATATATATATATATATAACTTAAAATGTCTTCTATTAAATATCCCAACAGGTTTGTCTTTTAAAAAAGGGGGCAAATTAACAGCTATGAAAAACTGCGTAAAAAAATAAGTTCAGTCTAATTACGCTTCGGATATCAAGACTGTCTCATGATACAATAATTGGTCTTTTGTGACCCGCCGTAATCCGTTCCCTTTTTATGTTCCAGTTCGCCTCAATGTTGTCCTTCCTGGAAAGCAATTCGTGTCCTGTATATACTGTTAAAAGAATAAAAAAAAAAAACTTCAAAGGACGACATCACTCCTTCTTCGTTAATGAGGCACGGATATTCTGGGAGCAATTGATTGACAGCTTCGGTTTTGTAACGGAATCGCCACTGTTGTGGAAATCGATGCGCCCATTTTCCCGCAGTTGCTCCCCCCATACACTATTGTCTGGATCTCCAATAAGACATCCTTCTGTGACTCGAGTAATGCCAACAATAACAACACAACAACCCGTTGCTAAGTAACCAATTGGTTCCTGGCCGCGTGAAAATATCTAATCCTTTGGGGCAGCCCTAGAAGAGGTGTTCATCAGCTCAGTGGTCTGGTTAAATTAAGATACACTTCACTTCTTCTTCCTTAGCCTTTAAGTGATGCTACCTTCCCAAAGTTTGTGTTGCGAAGTTGTGTTCAATTCCCTTTTCATAAAGTTTTTCAGGCTTCCATTTTTACGTTGGTCCTGCTTCCATTTAGTGAACGTGCAGCCTGAACATATCACCAACAATCAGAGAACAAACGCACAAACTCCTCATTTAGTTTTTTTAATCAGCCATTCAATCCTTCCAGGCACTTCTGAAGCGAAGCTGCTACATCACTGGACAAACTTTGACGAGGGACATAAAGCCACCGGCAATTAACACGTCAGGCCCCCGAGTGACCCCAGGGTCATCATCTTCCGACAATGGTGCCCCTGGGAGAACCAAAATGCATCTCTCGGTAATCACCCCGAATTACCATTTTGGAAAGTGACGGATAAGTGGGACTTCCCGCCATCAATCCTCTGGGGTGAGGGGGTGAGGGGGTGGGGGCAATCGCCCCATTCAGGGTGAAGAGGTAATTCACTTCTAACTTTGGCAATCCTTATTCTTATCTCCTGTCAATCGGGTTGACTGCTAACTACCTGCTAATTGATATCGAATCCTTTATTCAGGTTTGTAGGAGAGCATCGGGGCTATTTGTTGTTCTTTGCGACAGGCAAATTTAATATTTATGCTAAATATCAATGGGAAATGTAATGCATCCTAATTCATTATTCCCTTATGACGAAGATTAGGCCTAAACATTTCACTTTTTTAGGTAAAAAAATAAGGAAATTATACGTTGAAAGTGTATATATCCTAATACTTGTGTAAACGTAAAGGTATAAATAATCACATGCAGCCTTATACAATTTCATATTTATTAATAATAAATAGGCACAAAAATAACGCGTCCAATTTCCCGGATGCATTTTCCGCCCACCACATCTCACCGCCGACGTCCACAAGCGGAAATAAAATTGTCTCGTGATTTTCCTGAGCAATTTACTCCTAGTTTCCCCTTGGCTAAACAAACTGTCCGGAAGCTCCTTTTCCCCCTTTTTCCCCACGAAAAGGGGAAACAGAGAAGAGACGGAGCTACTGAAAATGAGCATCTGGAGGAATCTTTTTCAACAGATTCATTGGCGACGCGAGAATGGTGTCCAAATGAGGACTCAGTGCCGGATGGGCAGTTTATAACATTTATCATTTTTACGCCGGCTTGATATAGACCAAACAATCAAGGCGCATGTGAATATCGAGTTGAATATTGAATTTAGGCCAAAGGCCAAGCACTGGGACCTATGAGGTCATTCAGCGCTGAAATGGAAACTGACAGTAAAAGTTTGAAAGGTGTAACAGGAGGAAAACCTCAAAACAGTTGCACTATGAATCAAATGTTAGGAAGATAGGAATATGAAAGGAGGTACAGTAAGATGAATGAGAATGGTTGCAGCTAGGGGCGAAGGCACGTTGCAAAAAACCTTAAGTGCTGCCTACATTGCACCGCACGAGGTCCACTGACGGCACTACCCGCCCACGGGGTCAAGGCGCATATGAGAATAAGACGTACGAGGTCGATGGTGAGCCATAAAAGTTCCCACGTAGGTAAGTAAAAGAAAGAAAAAATCAAAGTTCCAAAATGAAAAACACGTACAACCATCAACAGCGTTTATAATTGAAGAAGCTTCAATATCATGAGCATTAACAAAGTTTGAATAACATGTTAAATCTATATAGCTTTTGTCTTCTATTACCAAAACTGAAAAAAATACAAAGAATTTCTACTGGTAGCGTTAATTCTATCCAACTTGACTATCAAATCGAGTAACGAGCTTTGTTCCTCGTTGGACGAGTTAGTTACGCGCTCGCCTACCGATTCGGTAGTCCCGAGTTCAATTCGCCGCTCTGCCAACGTGGAATCAAAGGAATTTGTTTCTGGCGATTAGAAATCCATTTCTCGATATAATGTGGTTCGGATCCCACAATAAGCTGTAAGTCCCGTCGTTAATTAACCAATTGCTTCCTAGCCACGTAAAAATATCTAATCCTTCGGACTCAGCCCTAGGAGAGCTGGTAATCAGTTCAGTGGTCTGGTTAAACTAAGATATACCTAACTTATGAAGGGCAATGGGATTTTCCGTCATCCCGAGAAATCGTCGTTGCTTATATAAATTTTAACAGTTTGAATAATCTGGGAAAGTCAATAACGCATCTTGGATATGCCCTCTTTGTCATTAAAGACTAGATGAAACTGCAGACACTCGTCTTACTACTTCTTTAAAGAACACCATAACACTTTTTGGAAGTCTGAATTTCAAGTCAGTGGCCCCTTTGGTGGCCTTGTTCCATATTAACAGGTTTCATCTCCTGAATAATAATAATAATAATAATAATAATAATAATAATAATAATAATAATAATAATAATGTGGTGGGCTTCTTCCATATGAACAGGTTTCATCTTCTGAATAATAATAATAATAATAATAATAATAATAATAATAATAATAATAATAATAATAATAATCATAATAATAATAATAATAATATGTAAACATTGACAGTTCTTTTGTATCGCCAGAAAGAAAATTATCTCTCTCTCTCTCTCTCTCTCTCTCTCTCTCTCTCTCTCTCTCTCTCTCTCTCTCTCTCTCTCTCAGTGCTCGTTTCCCTCCATCTTTTTCCCACCACACTCCAACTCCTACACCCACCCACGCCATCTCTCCCGAGCGACGTCTAAGACTTCCATCCTTTGGGTATTTAAAGAAGGAGAAACGGCGACGACATTAGTGTTATGAAGCGCCAGGCCTCAGGTGGGTGACGGGGACAACTTCTGCTCAACTCCCCGAAGTTCTTGCTCTCTCTCTCTCTCTTTCTCAACACGATTTTCCTATCTAAAGTTATGCTATTGACATTTTTAAAGGTAAACAATAAAGAAATACGTAAGGTGTTAAAAGTTTAGACATTTGTGAGGGCTGCAAGACGATACAGAGAGAGAGAGAGAGAGAGAGAGAGAGAGAGAGAGAGAGAGAGAGAGAGAGAGAGAGAGAGAGAGAGAGAGATTTGCATAAATGGGTTTTGATTGATTGATCTATAGATTTTAGTCATAAATGCCAAACACTGGGGCAACAAAGGCCATTTAGCGCTGAAACGGAAATTGTCAGGGAAAAGGTTTGAGAGGTGTAACAGGAGGAAAACCTCTCATTTGCACTATGAATCAATTGTTGGGAGAGGTTGGACAGTAAGATGGAAGGAAGAGAATATGAACGGAGGTACAGTAAAAGGAATGAAAGCAGTTGCAGCTAGGGGCCGAAAGGATGCTGCAAAGAATCTTAAGTAATACCTACATGGCACCGCATAAGGGGCACTGAGGGCACTAACACACACCCCCTCTCCCCCACCACCCACGGGGTATGCATAAATGGGAGACAAAGCGATAACTTGATCGATTACTGTTTCTAATAAAATAGCGTTTCCTTTATAACTCTGCTCTCAGTCAAACCTGCCGGCCATTCAAACCGTTTTTATTTCGTAAAACGATTACATGACAAATCTGCGCTTTGAAATTTTGTAAGCGTCCAATTACGGGACAATCCTCGGGCTTACGTTGTCTTTCGGGGATTTTCAAACGTTTTGCGTCTATCTGTCAGATATCGCATTCAGTACTGAAGGTATTAAATATTGGATTCAGAAAAGACCTCTTGGATTGGCTTAGTTGTCGGTCAACAGAAAAGCAACTTTAAATATGGCAATTATTGAGACACTCATTTGAATACGTCCTAAATAATGCTCTTCCCTCTTCGATCCGCTGTAGTGTCATTGTAAATTGCATGAATTTAATACCAGTGGCGACTGAATTGCAAAAACAAAGCTAAAACAACTGTTTTGTGTTTTTCTCTATTTATCTATTCATTTCCTTTTGGTCACCTTGATATGAAAAAGGAACCTTTAAAATAAAAGATCCGCCTTTAAATGATATCTGAATTTTGATTTCATGTCAATGTCTTACTCGTGGGTTACTGCGGAATGCTTCTGAGAGCGAGAGAGAGAGAGAGAGATAGAGAGAGAGAGAGAGAGAGAGGAGAGATCAACCTTACTTTAGAACCCTCTTTCCCCACATTCACACAGTGATAAATGTAGAAAAAAATCAACCGCATCCTTGTATAATGACTTATGAAATGTAAAACCAGCTACATACATGAATACGAGTTCCCCGTGGAAGCCTCTTTTCAATATCCCGTTGCTTTCTTTGCCTAGTTAGACGAAAGAGACGGAAAATTGAAACGCGGGACTGTCGAAGCGTAAGGAAGGGAGAGGAGGAACAATGAGATAAGCAAGAATAAAAGTCGTCGATACAATGCCATGTTTCTGCATGATGGTAGGTGTATGATTCTGATGTTTCGCGTAGTCCAAAAATGAAGTCTTGATTTAGCAGAAGTGGCTTTTTCTGTTTCAATATCATTAATGGAATGTACAAATCAATAATATAAATACAAGGGAGTCTAAAGATGGGTGTCCTGATAACGAAGGAAAAAAACAGAAGTAAAATGAATAAATAATATAAATACAATGAGTGAATAAATATTAATACAATAATATAAATACAATGAATGAATAAATAATATAAATACAAGGAAGTCTAAAGATGGGTGCACTAATAACGAAGAAAAAAATAAAAGTAAAATGAATACAATGAATGAATAAATATAAATACAATAATATAAATACAATGAATGAATAAATATTATAAATACATGGGAGTCTAAAGATGGGTGTCCCTATAACGAAGGAAAAAACAGAAGTAGAGAAAAGGATGAATAACAAAATAAATCATACCACGACCGAATGAATAAAAAAAAGGGCTACGAAATCATCGTGACGAACAGAAATAAACAAAATAAACGAGACCAAAAACTTCAGAAGCCCCTTCTACGAACGAAACTTATTCCCCAAAGAGGCAACGGGAAACGAAGGGGATATGAGGTGGAAGAGGCTAACTGAGCCTCGGGGAAGAAGAAGAAGAAGAGGAGGAGGAGGAAAAGGGAAAGGAAGAAGGTCCTGAGGTTTGTTAGGGAAAACTGTTCGAAAGAAAATGGTTTCGATCTTGACTTACATTCACACCTGTGATGGCTCCGTTCCAAAACATTCATGTTGAAATGATTTTCGCAGAAAGTTGTTTGTAAATACAGACATACATACGAACACAAACACACCCAGACATAAATGTATAGGTGTTTGTGCACCTGTTTGTATGGGTATATGCGTGCATGGCGTATATGTACATTTTATATAGATGAGCAATCCCAATACCTCTATGACATACTGTTACTAGGTGATAATTACGAATGTCTTATAAGCATATAAGAACACTCAAGAACGTCATTGGCCTTTAATAACATAGCAATCAGTAACTCTTAATCACATTACCTTTCAATTTCACATGTAGCAAGTTTGTTCGGCTTACAGTTTTTTTTTATGGTACATTATTTGGACCACATTCCATACTCTTTAATTAAGATTGATACCTTTTTGCACGTAAAACTTAGAATAGACTTCAAACACAGAAATACAAACCTACTACATACTTCCCCATCTAAAAATGTGATAAGTCAAATGATATTCTCTTTGATGTACCAAAATCTGACGACGGGAAAAGATTTGATAAGAGAAATTCCTATCATTTCACAGACCACCGAGCGAATTTGGTCCTTCTGAGAAACCAGCCTATTTTTGAGAATATCGGGAGATCCTCTCAGTCTCCTCCCTGATATTATTATTCCTTGATGGTTCATTAACCCCCTCAACTGGAATCACTTATGGGTTTCCGCATTACCCCGCCCCCCCTCCCCCCCCTACAAAGGTTGCGTCTAGTAGCGGGCGAAAATATTAGCATATAATACAGCCTCTATCTCAAGTCTAGGGGGATTCCATTGTTCCTAAGGGAAGATGGAAGGCCTGGGCTATTATGGGATATCTTGATAGGTTAGGGTGGTGAAGGGGAGGAAGTCGGGTGGTGGGTGAATTGTGCGGTTGTGTGGTTGATTTTGGGGGTAGGAGGTGGCACTGTATTAGGGTGGGGCGGGGCCTGGGGGGGAGGCGGGGTTGTGGTTGGCATTAAAGCAGATGGAAGTAGCTGTACGAGAGAAGGTGGTGATTTTTTATAATGTTTCTCTGTGCCAAGAGAGTTTTCAATTCAGTGGCTTGACATTATTCATCTGGAATTTGATTGATATTTCTGCAAATGAGATTTCTGAAAGCCAGTATCACATCAACAGTCATCTGTATTGTTTCCTATATTTATAGTTATTTAAAAAAAATTATTGCGCGTTTATATCTCATTACCGAGTTAAAACTACGTTCCACTACGTACATAATGGTTAAGATAAAAAATGAATCATTACTAAGTCAAGCTAATCTATTCTTTCCATATTCATAACACAGAATTACAAAAGTGAGTTGTCAAGTCATAGCAGAGCTGGACAGATTGAAGGAATTTCGATCAACACACCACCAAATGAAAAAAACCTTCATCCCTACCAGCAAAAACATCTTGACAATTCAGAAGACAACTGCGCCATCATTACACTCTATAAATAACCGCAAATGCAGTTTAAAAAAATCCATTACCTAAACGGAAGATACAGTTTGCATGTAAAGTCATTAAAATCTGAATGACAAGGCATTCTATTATAATACAATATGTGAAAATACTTCTCTTCAATCCGCCTTAATTATGTTGACCGTTAATCACGAATAAAATATTCATATGTGATAGATTTAACGTGCAATGAAAACGGGTAAAATCCTGTAGCGCACTACTACTACTACTACTTCTTCTTCTTCTTCTTCTTCTTCTTTTCAAAAAGCAATTCAGCTGGAAATGACAGTTTTCATATTAGCGATCAGTGTCCTGTGCCGCGCTTCATTTCGGAATTATCATCTGGGTTGAACATCCAGAAGACGCGGGGAACGTATTTTAAAGACGAGTTTTTCATTTGTCGACGACTGATTTAAATCTTGCTAACTAAACTGTTCCTCGTTGGACGCGTGGTTTACGTGATCGCCTACCGATTCGATTCGGTAGCCCCGTGTTCGATTCCCCGCTATGCCAACGGGGAATAAAGAGGAATCTATTTCTTGTGATTAAAAAGTCATTTCTCGATATAATGTGGTTCGGATCCCCCAATAAGCTGTAGGTCCTGTTGCTAGCTAACCAATTTGTTCCTAGCCACGGAAAATATCTAATCCTTCGGGCCAGCCCTAGGAGAGCTCAGTGGTCTGGTTAAACTACGGTATACATAACTTTCCATAAAAATGTTACAGTTCATAAAAATGTACAGTTATTCGCTTTGGACACCGAATATGGAAAAGTAACTTACAGAGGAAAGGGATATCTTTCCTATGACTGTTCGTGTATCTGCACCTTGAGCATATTCAATACGCATAATTGTAAGACACCAGATTATTTATAATAAGTCGGTCGCAAAACAGACTATTGTCTACTGAAAATGCTTGCAGGACTTAGAACGGCCGTTATTTACTATTTTGGTCATTTTCTATCAATTTCCAACAAGCATTTTGAGTTACATTTCAATACATTCGTTAATGATCTGAAATGGCGGGAATTTATCAAAACTTATTGAAGTTACACCCTGGGGATAATTTACGGTACATTACATGGAATAAAACACTAATAACTTACGGACTGAAATTCATGTATGCAAAAATCAGTGAAATAAAATGAGCTACAATTTTGTATATACACGTCACTAATATCTACAAAACAAAAATCCTAAAAAAAAAAAATACGGTAGTGACTTTTATGTGGCCTAACTAAGATCATGTTCATAAGTCATTCACGCATTCATATCCACACCCAAACCTTAACATACACAGATACACACACATAAAATATATATATATATATACATACATACAAATATATACATACATATATATAAATGTGCAGAAACACATAATTAAGAAAACACACGTACAGTAAGACGCTCTTTTTAGAGCATATCACCTTGGGTATAAAATATTCACACACGTACACACATAATACATAATACATATTCATGAATAATGCAACGACTTCATCACTGACGCTGCTGAGTATAAATGACTAATAAATGATCAGCAACCTCCTTCTCGCTTCCTTTCGATTTTTTACTAATTCATTACGAAGGTTAACTACCTCTGTTTTAAAATATTCACTGTCTAATTAACTCGACGTGTGATGTTAGCACTTCTCGTTAATGTGGAATAGCTGAATTATGCAGTACGCACCCACACGCCTATATATATATATATATATATATAAGATATATATATATATATATAGTATATATATATATATATATATATATATATATATATATATATATATATATATATATATATATATAGATATATATATATCTATATATATATATATATATATATATATATAATATATATATATATATAATATATATATATATATATATATATTATATATATATATATATATATATATATATATATATATATATATATATATATATATATATATATCTATATATATATATATATCTATATATATATAATTATATTATATATATATATAAATATATATATAGTATATATATATATAGATATATATATATATAAGTATGCCTGAATGTATATTTATATATATGCATACATAAATATATATATTTATATCATTTATTATATATATATATATATATATATATATATATATATATAGTATATATATATATATATATATATATATATATATATATATATATATATATATATATATATATATATAGAGAGAGAGAGAGAGAGAGAAGAGAGAGAGAGAGAGAGAGAGAGAGACAGGAGAATTTATCATGATATTTCAATAACTAGAAATTACAGGAAATAATAGCCACAGGGAATAAGCCTCGAAAACATATTATTGTAGGTAACAGTACGGGCCGAGGATTACAGAGCTGATATACGTTTCCCCTTAATGGGATTCCGGCGGTAAAAGCGTACTACTACTTTCCTGTTTTATGTCGTCTCCTTTTTTTTTCTTTTTTTCTTTTAGGTGGGAAAAAGGAGAGGTATTATTGCTTCTTCTTTTTCTTTATTTTACTAGTCATGTTTTCTTGTGTAGAGTCTATTGGTATTTCCTTTCAAGTCTTGGAATGGGAAGGAAACTAATCGTAATTTTAACTATCGGGAAAACTAATTTTCGTATTTTAACTATCTATATATTATATATATATATATATATATATATATATATATATATATATATATATATATATATATATTCTCTGACGAGAACAAAAAGTAATTATGGACTGAATGCCGTTTGAAAACGGCAATCATTATTATTATTATTATTCATTATTCTTATTATTATTATTATTATTTATTATTATTATTATTATTATCATTATTATTATTATTATTATTATCGTAACATTATGATCGGAAGATTATTATCACAGATTATTATCGCAAGATTATCGAGAGATCATCGCAATTATCGCAAGGTTGTTGTCAAGAGATTATCATCGCAATTATCGCAAGGTTATTGTCAAGAGATTATCATCACAGATTATCACAAGATTATTATCTCAAATTATGATCGCAGTCTATCGCAGGATTATCATCGCAGATTATCGCGTTTATTATCGCAAGATTATTATCGCAGATTATCGCAAGATTATTAGTGAAAATTATCATCCCAAGATTATCATCGCAAGATTATTATTGCAAGATTATCATAGCAAATCATCCCACAATTATTATCGCAGATCATCGCAAGATTATTATCGCATATTATGATCCCAAGATAATCATCGCAGATTATCGCGAGATTATTACCGCAGCAATGGGCCTTCTCCTGCAGCGAGCGCCATGGCTGTCTCATCTCCTCGAAGCTGGAAACTCATTTATCTTCCCGAGATAGACAGCAAAAGTTTAATGGTTTCAGGATGGAGAGAGGCAGAGGAATGAGTTAAAACACTAAAAATGTTTAGGTTAAGGAGTTCGGAACAAGTTGTAGTAGTAGTAGCGGAAGCAGTAAAAGCAGCAGGTAGCATCAGCACTGCTAGTAGCAGGAAATGGTGTGTTAGCAGTATAAGTAGTGAAAGCAGGATACATCAGATATCTATTTCGAATCACGGTTACTGTCACAGTAACTGCGCATTCAGCGCAGTTGCAGTATTGCAGTAGTACAAGCAGTTGCTACAAATTGTAGCAGTAAGAGGACTGATACGCTTCCGTAGTAATTCACAACACATGCTAGCGAGACATCACAGACGAACACACACAGACGGCTGGAAACCAGATATTCACAACTGACAGGGACAGAGCACACTAGAAGAAACCTAGAGTTCTCTCCTTGTTAATTGTTTGTTTGTTTGTTTGTATGGTGTTTTTACCTTGCATGGAACCAGTGGTTATTCAGCAACGGGACTAACGGCTTCACGTGACTTCCGAACCAGGTCGAGAGTGGACTTTTATAACCAGAAATACACATCTCTAACCCCTCAGTGGAACTCCCTTCGTTAATGGTTAAGGCTAAGCGATAAAAATGGGTGAGATCTAATTAAAGTGATTAAAATTAAGTAAAAAATCAATCGGGGGTTCAGTCATGTGTATGAGTCAAATGTGTTTATTCGTACGTACGCATGTATGTATGTATGCATGTATGTATGTCTGATATAGTGAACGGAGGATGGTGGAGGTGAAAATAAATGGGCGTTCTGTATGCATGAGGACTGAATGTATATTTAATCGTCAGATAAGGAGCTGATTGGCGGGATGAATAGACCAACAGGAAGACCGGAATAATATCTGAAAGCGTTAAGTCGTATTAAGCGTGGAAGTTGTGTCGATTATGTTGATGTGGAGAGTGTAAATTCATTCTCCGCCTTCGATTGAAAAGGAGAGAGAGAGAGAGAGAGAAGAGAGAGAGAGAGAGAGAGAGAGAGAGAGAGAGAGAGAGGCGCAAAATATGGAATTCTCCTCGTAAATGAACTTGAGGATGGAAAATATCAATGACAGTTGTGAGTTCTGTTGACGATTACCATTCAATTAACGAGTGACAAAGGTAATTAATTTTATGGAAATACAAACTTCTTTCATTCCCTGAATCAATAACGCAAACTGAATAGTTACGGTAACTTGTGAGTTCTTTAAAACGGTTGTTTTATTGACGAATTCTACCCTGACATAAAATTCAACATGTGAATAGTCTTTGGATAATGATTTTGACGTTTAACTCACTCGCCGTTCAACTCAAACTCAACCCTAATGAAGAACTTGAAGAACTTCATCACGTACTTGCTATATCATTAAGTATGATGAACTAAACACTATATTCCTAACTTTTAACATGAATTAGAATGTGCCAAAATCTACGGTCAGGTAGCCCGTTGTTTCACCAAGGAACATAAAAATCAATGAGCTATATTTTATTAGAAATAATTTTTCTGTACAGTTCAGCATGCACATTATTCATTTTTCACATTTTCATTCTAATCTATTAATCATAAATATCATATCCTAAAATTTCTGTATCTTTAACTCAAAGCGAAACACCTTTTCAGACCTTTTTAGGCTCTTTAATAGACCTTTCCTACACCCCCAACAACGACAAGCACAAAGTAGTTTGTAGGCTAACTCCCAGAGTAAGCGAAAATACATGGAAATTACACCCATTTTCGAGTTAGCAGGCTCATACATTAGTTTTATAACAATTTCTCTAATGTGTAAGTTTTTAGTATTATCTCACCGGCGGGAAAACCGCTTCTCGCGCCAAGCCAAGGGAAGCCCTTATATGTTGCAGTTCTCGACTGCCTTCGAGTCTTGCGCCATTCTTCCACATACTCCGGCAATAAAATCTCTTATTCCCGATTCGACGACCTTACGACCTCTCTCTCTCTCTCTCTCTCTCTCTCTCTCTCTCTCTCTCTCTCTCTCTAGCCGCAGGCGAATTGCATTACCGTGTCCGCTTCAGAAGATGTTTGAATGCGAAACGTGCCTTGGTGGCGTCTGGATATCTGCTGCTTGTTTGCCATGAATGAAACGTTAATATTGTCTTTTCCAGACCCCTCTCCGTCTTCGAGGGGAAAAAGGGGAAGGTCTGAGGAGAGGAGAGAGGGGAAAAGCCGAATCCGATAGGAAAATTCAGAACGACAGTTTTGGATTCCACTTGGAATTATCAGTAATAAGCGATTGCTAATGGCTGCCGTTAAAGACTGAGAGTTGAAAAGGTCATGATATGGGAGGTGTCACCCTCTTTCATTCACTACAGAATGGGAGGGTTTCGTGGAGATCTACGTACCTTTGCAAAGCCTGATTAAAAAAAAGCCAACTATTTCTGTTGGGAGACCGTTAGGTATTCTTACACTTTATTCATTTCTTCAATATCACATTCCATAATGCTGTCTACATGAAAATTGAATAACATTGTTTCTAATTAAAAGTAACATGAAAGTCTGAAATCGTCTGATTACGAAATACCAAATATTTTGTCCGTAGCAATTTCGACTTCGTACTGTTGGAAGAACCGACCAAAGCAACACACCGCCATCTATCGTCACGCGTGGAAACAGCCTTTCGACGACTACAGACACCATTCCGTTTTGATTCCCAAATTGGAATGAGAATTCCGGGGTCATTCTTCGTCAACTTCGCCCTTAAGGGTCTTATTCTCGGTTTCGACGCCGTCAAGACCTCCGTGAGAGAGAGACCTTATCTTACAGACCTTACATCTTGTTCGGGTTGCCCCAGGTCCCTCAGTGTGAGGCACCTCTAATGTCTACCAGAGAGTTTCAAGTGCATCTTCCGGTATATTTTGCATCTTCTAATCTTGGATGGTCTGGGATGCAGCTTAGATATTTGTCGAGCTTGTTCTTAGACACATCTATGCTCACTCCTGATATATATTCCTCAGATGAGCTCGCAACGCATTGAATAGACGCTGCATTATCGATGCTGGTGCGGAATGGATTAATGTCCTGTGTGCTTTCCTTAGTTTTCCTGGTATAGTTTTGGGCACTATTAATCTACCTCTGCTTGCTCTTTCTGATATTTTTAGCTCCATGATGTTTTCGGCAATTCCTTCTATCTGTTTCCATGCCTGAATTATCATGTAGCGTTCTCTTCTCCTTTCAAGATCCTAAACTTCTATTCTAACTGTAAAGGACCTTTGTACACTCTCTATTTGTGCAATATCCTTTTGATAATGTGGGTACCATATCATATTGCAATATTCAAGTGGACTACGAACATACGTTTCATAAAGCATAATCATGTGTTCAGCTTTTCTTGTTTTGAAGTGCCGTAACAACATTCCCATTTTTGCTTTACATTTTGCCAATAGAATTGCTATTTGATCATTGCATAACATATTCCTATTCAACATCACACCAAGGTCTTTAAATGCTTCCTTATTTGTGATTGTCTCATTATTAGGTCCCCTATATGCATATACCTTTCCTTCTCTATCTCCATAATCTATTGATTCATATTTATCAGAGTTAAATACCATCCTATTTACCTCTGTCCATTCATATACCTTGTTAAGGTCTCTTTGTAGCGCGTTCCTATCTTCATCACAAGTAATTTCTCTACTTATTCTTGTGTCATCGGCGAAACTACTCACTACCGAGTCCTTAACATTACTGTCTATGTCTGCAATCACAATAAACAGCAATGCAGCTAGCACCATACCTTGTGGCACACCGGATATTACCTTAGCTTCATCCGATTTCTCATCGTTTGCAATAACTATCTGTTTTCTGTTGTGTAAAATTTCTTTTAACCATCTTCCTACTTTGTCCACTATATTATGTTTTCTAATTTTCTTCAATAATATATTATGATCTACCGTGTCAAAAGCTTTTGCAAAGTATAGATAAACCACATCTGTTTCTTTTCCATTTTTTTTATTTTTGTATATGTTCTCATGGTGGACTAACAGATGGGTTTGTGTACTTTTTCTGGGTATAAAACCATGTTGTCCTATATTAAGCAAATTATTTTCTATTAAATGTTTCATAATATTTTTCTTCATTACCCTTTCATACACTTTCATAATATGTGATGTTAGACTCACAGGCCTATAATTACTTGCCTTTAGTCTTGATCCACTTTTGAAAGTAGGGGTAATATATGCTAATTTGTGCTCATCATAAATCTTGCCTGTATCTACATAATATTGCAAGGGGCTTTGCGATACAATGAACTACTTTCTTTAACAAAATAGCAGGGACACCATCAGGACCAGCTGCTGCTCCATTTTTAATTTCATTAATAACCTGCACCATATTGGCTTCATCAATATCTATGTCTGATAAATATTCATTATTTTCATCACTTATTTCTGTATCATTATCTTCATTATCTATGCTATGGGTAATTTCTCTCTTATATCTTTCTGCCAATATGTTGCATATTCCCTTTTTTTCATTCGTTAATTCTTAGAGGGCCTATTTCTATTCTTCTTTTATACATCTTTTTCGCATATGCGTACAATAGTTTGGGGTTTTGCTTGATATTTACTAGGCTTTTTTCGTCCAAGTCCGGTTTTCCATTTTCTTTTGATTGTATAATCTTTTGTTCTGCATTTCCTCTCTTACTTTTTAGTTCCAGAGAGAGAGAGAGAGAGAGAGAGAGAGAGAGAGAGAGAGAGAGAGAAAGTATGTGCATGGGTATATTTGGATATCGGGAGCCTGTCCGTGCTGAAATGAAGTGCCTTCGCATGTACGAGGAATTAATTTGGAGGCAGGACCTCATACATATGTGTGGGAGGGTAGTATGTGTGGATAGACCGAAAGCACCCACTGGGATAAGTCATGTTAACAATTCTGGGAGTTAGTGACTTGTTACGAGGACATTTATATTGGGCGTGATGATGATGGATACGTGTTTGTGTTCTGGAATAATTCACTCCTATGTCTTTTAAACGTTTATTTTTACATTTATTATTTATTTATATTTTTTTTAAACACTTCATCAGTAGTTTCTTTCCAGGCAACCAACAGAGTAACGCTAATAAACATATACTTATTTTTCTAGTATTTATATCGTATTGTTTTTAAGTATTTGTTTCCAATTCATCCGATGACCTTTTTTAGCACAATTGTTTTTATTAATTCATATCTATATAAAAAGTTTATATCTTTAGCAATAACTACACTCTCTTAGGCTATATAAATTGTGATATTGTGAGAAGCGAATAACGCAGAGATTGTTGCCGTATCGCTGTCAAATATTTCTCGTATGTCACCCGACGATGATAAATGAAACAACTTCAATGTTCTTTTAAAAATAAATGAAAAGAATTCAATGTTATTTTAAAAATAAATTAAAAGAAGCAACACTAAAATCTTGCACTGAGCTCGTGCTTTCATTTTCTGAATGCACAAGCTCAATACAAAATTTTCTGAAATCATTTTCTGAAACAACGAATCAGTACTTCTTTCCTAATCGTGAATGATTTTGGAATTCAGTGTCCTGGAATCTTATGAGATCGGAAAGCTTGATCAGACGCGCTGGAATAAAACAATTAAGTAAATAAATAAAATACAAACGATTTATGAAAACCGATAATGCAGCATACAAACAGATGAAGAAACTCTGATATCAATGAAGAAAGAAGTTAAGTATATCTTAGTTTAACCAGACCACTGAGCTGCTTAACAGCTCTCCTAGGGCTGACCCGAAGGATTAGATATTTTTACGTGGCTGGGAACCAACTGGTCACCTAGCAACGGGACCTACTGCTTATTGTGGGATCCGAGTTTAGAAAGAGAGAGAGAGAGAGAGAGAGAGAGAGAGAGAGAGAGAGAGAGAATCTTATAAGCTTTATTTTTATTTATCTATTTATTTATTTGTTTGTTTGTTTTTTGTTTTTGTTTTTTTTAGCCAATATGAAAGCATTTTCAGAGCATGCAATAATACCGAATGTGAAGTTGGTTATTTTCTTTTCAATGACGTCAAATGATTCTTGCGTCTCCTGTCTTCTACATAGTTAAGAAAAGGGGAAAGAATCCAGTGAGGGAAACACAGCCAACTGACCATTCGTTAATGACTTCTAATGGAAAATGCCGGTTGCGCTTGGGAGCTTGCATTGTCAATCATACCTTTATTAATGAATGTTAATGGTTGTCATTCAAGACCCCACGAATTAAAAATGTAAGATCTTGTGTGGCTCAGAGTCCAAGTTCGTAAGTGGGAAATGTAATTCTCTTTTACCACCGCTTGAGGAGGGGAGTGATGTACAAAGGAAAAAGGAAATGCACCGAAGAGAAATTATAAGAATTTCGTTTTTGCACATTTGTTTCTGAATGATTTTCAACCATTATTTCAAAATTGAATGCAGGACTGTCGTCATCTTATAACTTTGAAAGGCCAAATAGTGTCCTTTCTTGAAGAATGTTTATTAGCCATAATACCTCATTTTTATTTTTTTCTTAATCGGGGAGTAATTCTACAAAGTACTTTGTTGTTGTTGTTGTTGTTGTTCTAGTTGGAGGTAGGGAAAAGTCTATGGAAAAACCTTAAAAGGTCTGAAAAAGGTGTTTCGCCTGAGTTAAAGATACGGGAATTTTAGGATAGGATATTTGTGGTGTATTTATTAAAATGAAAATGTAAAAAAAAAATGGATAATGTGCATGTTCAACAGTATAGAACAATTATTTCTAATAAAATATGACGCATTTATTTTAATTTTCGTTGGTGAAACAGCGCTCTATTTGACTGTAGATTTTAGCACGCACCCTCAGCAAGCTGGAGATCGGATCACGCCTTTTCCCTCAGTTATAGTCAGTTTTTAACGGAAT
>NC_087215.1:14894398-14896898 GCF_015104395.2 Macrobrachium nipponense | reverse complement strand
TAAGGATTAAATCGATGGAGTTTAAAAGGGTGTAATACTATTAGAAGTAAATATTAATATATATAATATATAAGATCTATTATATATATATTTATTATTATTTAATATATATATATATGCAAAGAAACAAGACATTGTTTTAAATATTTGTTACTTATACATATTATATATATGTATGTATATGTATAAAATATATATATTTCTGCATATATAATATATATAAATAAGATATATTCATAACAATGTCTGTTTCTTTGATATAAAGTCGCGTGTCGTAAGCCTGATTGCCGGAGATATAAATCATATAGTATATATTTACTGTACTGTTTATCGTGGGTTCTGAACCCAAGAAATCACAGCAAATTCAGTGCAGCCCCCGACGTAACTTGAAAATCAAAGACACCCAAATATAATTCGTTTAGAACTTGAACGAATGAACGACTTGTCTGTCAAGTCACTTTAGTTTCGTAACAGCTAAGGTGGTTCCCGTCGTCTGAAACTAAAATAAATAAATAAATAAATAACTAAAATAAACATGAAAATCTTTTAAATACTCTTTCATCAACATACACTAAAAATAAAAAATAAAATATTTTTTGAGGCACCAAAAATATTTTTTACTTGTACTTCATTTTAATAAGAGAGTTTTATTTTATACTTTTGAGTTTTGACAGAAATTGATTAACTTCCCTTTTAACTTCGGGGGTTCCAGCGCCTGAGATCTCAAATCGGAGAAAGGAAGTTCACGCGAAGGGAAATACTTCACACGGTTACGTCTCCCTTTTATTTTCAAGTGACTTTCTTTCGGTCGTCCTTTCTATAAATGAACATGGGTAATATAATAATAATAATATTATATACTTATATATAATATTATATATTAATTATAATAATATATTATATATTTTTATATAATTATAATTATATATACAATATATATATATATGGTATATATATATATATATATATATATATAACCATATATAATATATTATTATGTAATATAATATATTAATTAATATATTATATATATAATTACTATATCCATAATATATATATATATATATAATATTAATATATATATATATATATATATAATATACAAAGAGAGAGAGAGAGAGAGAGAGAGAGAGAGAGAGAGAGAGAGAGAGAGAGAGAGAGAAATCGAATGGAATATGATATTAAGGACGAATCACAAACCTATTACTTCCCTATCCCACAAGAATATCCAAATAATCAACAGCCTCACCAAGACTTATAATTCTTCAACAGAGCATCTCAGCATCTGATCTCAGTCAGTGTCTACAGTGCTCCATAAACGAACCAGATTCGAAATAAAATCCTTTTCCGCAGAGGGAGGCGGAAGTGGGTAAGGCTTTTTTAAACCCTTGGCAGATGTGCCTACTCGTTTTGCCTTTGTCATTTCAGAACTGATGCAGCTAATTGGGTGAAACTCGGCAGATCTGTTGCCTAGGAAGCAATGTCAAGTCATTCATTGCATACAACGTCAGTGAACTAACATCTTTAGATTAAATTAAACATAAACCAACGCAGTTGCATGTTTTCGAAATATTTACCACCAATGATGCACCGTAATTAAATGACCATTTTAAAGGAATCAGTTTTATAAATTTATGCTGATAATCCTGAAAGAGTAAAATGAACTACGATGTATACAATAAAATCTCTTAACTATCAAACACTCAAACAGAACTTCCCAGAGAGTTTAAAATGATCTGAACGACCACCAACAAGGAGATCGGCTACTCGCTCGCTAAGAATGAATCTTCACAGCAAGGCCAGACTTGGCATTAAAATTCATGAAGCAATAAAAATGCAGCACGAAATCTAGATTTACTGTCCGCTGGAGAGAACGGGAAATTATAAACGGCCTTTAAAAATAAATACAAAGGGCTCTAGAGACTGCTTCCTAAGATTTGTAGTAATCATATTTACCAACAAAATAAATGTGTGTGGGTGTGGAGAGAGAGAGAGAGAGAGAGAGAGAGAGAGAGAGAGAGAGAGAGAGAGAGAGAGAGAGAGTTCTCCGTACACCGTATAATCAAGGCAACCGAAAATAGATCTATCTTTCGGTGGTCTCGGTATAATCGTGTACGAGCCGCGGCCCATGAAGCTATCAGCCGGCCGTGGTGGCCTTTATTATTGCGTTGCTAGAATCACGATCATGGCTACCTTTCATCCTAAATAAAAAATAAAAACTACTGAGGCTCGAGGGCTGCAATTTGGTACGTATGATGATCGGGGGATGGTTGCTCGACATACCAATTTGCAGCGCTCTAGCCTCGGTAGTTTTTAATAACTGAGGGCGGACAGAAAACGCACGGACGGACAGACAAAGTCTTCTGAATAGTTTTCTCTGAAAGAAAACTAAAACGGGAAAACTCCGAATAAACTTCACTGCAAAATGAGACGGAAATACGTTGGCCCCGTAATTGCATTCCAGAGAGCCCAATTTTATCTTAGACACGAGAAAGCAGCC
>NC_087215.1:14881898-14884398 GCF_015104395.2 Macrobrachium nipponense | reverse complement strand
GTTGTTCCACCAACGAAAATTAAAATAAATATGCTATATTCTATTAAAAATAATAATATATTTTAATTTAGCCCTAAACACCATCAAAGACTTAAAAGGGTAAATGAGTTGTCAGTTCTTGGCCATATTCTGACTTGTAGTTTTACCTATGATATTTTTTTCTCATTTCTAAAATTTCTAATAAGCCAGCTGTTCTTCTGAACGCTTAAATATCATAACTTGTGTATGCTCATACTAACTTACAATGCACATCGTGTTATTATGTCATATATCTACTTAATACGAAGATATTTATTTCTGATGTTGATAACTTTTGCCTTCGTAAAATCAAGTCAACAATAACTGATTAGTCCATCAAATATCTGACCATATCATATATAATACATTACATATATTATATATTATATATATATATATATATATATATATATATATATATATATATTATATATGTAAATGCTAAAAAAATCATAGCCGCGTGACTCATTAAATAAGCAGATACCACAGAAAAATGATAGGCAGAAATTGCTGCCTATCATTTTCCTGTGGTATTCGCTTATTGTATATATATATACTAATATATATATATATATATATATATATATATATATATATATATATATATATACTATATATATATATATATATATATAATATTATATATATATATATATATATATATATATATAGTATATATATATATGTTATATATATATATATTATATATATATATATATATATAATAATAATATATAATTTATAGTATATATCATTCAACACATAAAACAATACATATTGTAAAATAAAAAATAAAGTAAATTAAATTAATATAATATACAGCAGCCATACCACGACACCATTAAAAAATGGCCAGCATACTCGCCATTATATTACGAAAAGGTCAAAATGATAATAATCGCCCCAATCCATAATTCCCAAACATGAATTCCACCGATGCCCAAACTCCCTCCAACTCCTGCCATTCATTTGGAATTTAATTCCGGCGAAATTAATTGACTATGGGAGTTATGGCCCTGATAGGGGGCAAACTTTATGAATAATAATTTAACCTGACTCCACCAACAAAGATGAAATAACCCCAGGTATTGATCTCCCTTTTAATAAGTCCTTTTGGAATTTTTTCTGCTTTTTTTTTTTTAACAACTTCGAAGTTCCGAGCGATGTTTGCTCGCCAGGATGAGTATTGGAACTCGTTCAGTGAATCGGTGGTCGATTTGCATTGATAATCGTGAGAGGGGTGTGACAGAGAAACGGCCCCTATCGCAAATATTCATTACATCGTGGTAACAGAATGTTTTTTTTTATTCTTTTATATATCATGATATTTCGTCTTTCATAATTCTTGGTAAGCTGAATTCAGAGCGTGGGTTTCTTTCTGAATAATAAGCAAGATGGTTTTCTTGGCGGCCAATCCGTCAACTATAAGAGTGAATATATAGTATATATATATATTATATATATATATATATAATATATATATATATGTGTGTGTGTAAATATATATATATATATTATATATATATATATATATATATATATATATATATATATATATATATATACTATATATATATATCTATATATCTATATATATATATATAATATATAATATATATATACGTACATATCTACATATATATATGGTGTATGTATGATATATTGTATATATGATGCTATATATTATACAATACATAACATATATTATATATATATATATATTTGTATAATATATATTATATATATAAATATATATATTATAATATATATCTGTGTTGTGGTGTGTGTTTTGTTTTGCAAAAGAAGAGGGCTACAATATGATTTTCCACACAAAAGATCTTATATAAAAATAGAAAGCAATAAAGTTTCCAAGGAAATAATGACAAAGGAGAATAAAAGGCAATGTATTCACAAAAATTCAAACGAGGATTAGCATCTTATTACAGCTTCCTAGACACGAAACTGAATGTTTTCGTGTGTATCCATGAATTACTGAGAGAGAGAGAGAGAGAGAGAGAGAGAGAGAGAGAGAGAGAGAGAGAGAGAGAAGAAGAAGAAGAAGAAGAAGAAGAAGAAAGAAGAAGAAGAAATTAAAAATTCCACATGATGCTAAACTCTAAAAAATTCTACAGAATACGAAAGTAAGACTTCTAAAACGACCTCTAAATACAAAGTAAAAACAGGAAACAATGAATTTCTCTTAGTAACACAATTACGACAAATATACACCACCATCTAAAATGGCCTATATGTTTCATTCATTTTAAAAAAAAAAAAAAAAAAAAAAAAAAACAACAATATGTTCCCTATAACCAGAATTATCTCCATTTTCCACACAGCCACTTTAGCCCCCATCTATATCGCACAAATAAATCGCTCTCAGTGTTTACACAGGACCCTATTCTCTATTTTCTCCGTAATAGGACAAAGCATATATCATTGGGAGACGAAGGCTGTGTCTCACACCTTGCCATTTTATGAG
>NC_087215.1:14877582-14880082 GCF_015104395.2 Macrobrachium nipponense | reverse complement strand
TGACTTGAACTCGGGTGGATGGTAATAATCGGGCAGATTCCCGTAAGCTATCTGAACAGATTTATGTTTACATTTTGTTTCCCCGCGTAACTTACATCAAAAGTTCCAACACCCGCAACCAGGAGATGCCCATATTCTACAGGGTGCACAATCTTACTATAATGGGCATAATGTCTGTCCATCCGTATGTCATCAATCACGGCCAAACGGCTGGTGCGATAGGCATGAACGTTGGCAGGGGTATAGTGGGGACTCCCAAGATGGTTTATAATGGTGTTTCATCCTACCTCACACCCCTCCGAAGGGGGTGGGGGTGAGAAGGGATTCCCTGAAATGGGGCTGGTTCTGCCCGTGAAACGGGGCTGGTTACGCCCGTAGACTTAGTTACTTTGCGAATTTATCATACATAAATTCTGTATACATATGTTTGCTAGTAATATTAACTGTTAAAATTTTGTGTAAAACTTTTTTAGAACAATTTGCTAACGCTCATGATGGAGAGCTTTCCCCAAAATAGCTTGCCATTTGAAGACAGGCGCTACACCTGCTACTATTACTGTCACTAGACTAAATTCCAGAATCTAAGCCTCATAAAAATGTACTACAGAGGTATTAGAAGATAAACAGTTAAGGATTAGTTAAATAGTGTCTCAAAAGTGGACCCAGCATTAAAAATATCACAAATTATTACACTGATTCCTACAGGGTAACCATTCGGAATTAAATACTAATATTTTCTAAATAAAACAACTCAAAATTACCAGAGACCTAATTCAGTGACGAAGACAAAAACGGACGCTGCCTTAAAAAAAATTAAAATTATTGCACTGATTCTTATGTGGCACCCTTTCAAAATTTAATATTAATATGTTCTAAATAAGGCGACTCAAAATAACCAGAGACCTACTTCAGTGATGACGACAAAAATGAACCCAGCCTTTAAAAAATAAATTCTGGAACTATCAAGATGATTCTTGGGCAGTAACCTTTAAATTTCTTCTTGCCAGCATAAGGCAACTCAAAAAGGCAAAAAAACTATACTTCACTGATGCAACAGTACTAATATTCTCCAAGTGTACTATTTCCCATAAAAGAAACAAGTTAAGTATCCACCATCAACTTCACAGAAAAGGTCCCCCCCTTTTCAATTACACCGTGTTCGCCGAAGGCAAAAAATAAAACAAAATAAAATAGAAAAAGGAAAATGAAAAACGAAAGGGAACATAAATAGGAGGAAAAAGAGATAAGAATCGAGTCTCTCGTTTTCCGCTCTGGTCTCTCTGCCCCTTTAACAAAAGACTACCAATGGAGCTCTGTTTATTTTTCTGCCGTTTACTCAGAGGAGATATATCTCTCTTACGGCGCGTTTCACTTTTGGCAAAGGTCCCCTTGTGCTCGGGAGAGAGAGAGAGAGAGAGAGAGAGAGAGAGAGAGAGAGAGAGAGAGAGAGAGAGAGACGTTTTATTACAACAAAAGCAATACCGACAAAAAAGAACATTTTTAGTGGGATTCTTACGTCACACGTTTCACGATTCGATGACGTAACGCTCGAGAGAGAGAGAGAGAGAGAGAGAGAGAGAGAGACATTTGTGGACTGGTTATTTCAACGAAAACAACTACACCAACAAGGGAAATTCTTTAAGAGGGTTTCTTAAGTCAAGCTCGAACGAGAGAGAGAGAGAGAGAGAGAGAGAGAGAGAGAGAGAGAGAGAGAGAGAGAACCATTAGATATAAAAAAAACTCGAATACATCAACACAAAATACGTTCATTCTCTATCCTTCCTGAAACGTCCAAATTACCCCAAATGTCTTTCAGCAGTTTGAAAAGGAGGCAACTTCCCTCACACGAATTGCCTTCCGAAGCAAGAGTGAATCCTTATAAAAATAACTGCAACATTTTCAGCACAGAGAAATTCAAAATCATCCCTTAGTAAACTGCAACAATGCAGGTTGCAAGGATGACGTCAAGACGGAAGTCTTCTCTTGCATCATCTGCTGTTTTGTTTGAATTCCAATTCTCATATTTCTGACTGACTGCAAATAAGACTGCAACTGCAGTTCACTTTAAAAAAAACAATTATTCACAGCGCGGAGAACCACATGACCTTAATTAATCTGTTTCCCCGCATATCGATCTCCCAAGAAGCCAATGCAAACATTGCGCTAATGTAAACACTACTCTTCAGCCTAGTTCCTCGTTGGACGAGTGGGTTGCGTGCTCGCTTAACGATTCGGTAGTCGCGAGTTTGATTCCCCGCTTTGCCACCGTGGAATCAGAAGAATTTATTTTTGGTGATTAGAAATTCATTTCGCGATGTAATGTGGTTCGGATCCCACAAAAAGCTGTACGTCTATGTAATCCTTCGGGCTCAGCCCTAGGAGAGCTGTTAATCAGCTCAGTGGTCTGGTTAAACTAATATACACTTAACTTACACATGTTAAATGGAACAAGGATGTGTTTCCGTACAGAACCCTTTAAATCAGCCGTCCTTTGTCGCTC
>NC_087215.1:14865082-14872582 GCF_015104395.2 Macrobrachium nipponense | reverse complement strand
TGTATCTGGGGACATCAGGATAGAGTTTGGAATAGAAAAATGCGCCTTAGTCAACATACAAAAAGGCAAAGTAACGAGAACTGAAGGGATAAAGCTACCAGATGTGAGCAACATCAAACACATAGATGAGACAGGATACAAATACCTGGGAATAATGGAAGGAGGGGATATAAAACACCAAGAGATGAAGGACACGATCAGAAAAGAATATATGCAGAGACTCAAGGCGATACTCAAGTCAAAACTCAACGCCGGAAATATGATAAAGGCCATAAACATATGGGCAGTGCCAGTAATCAGATACAGCGCAGGAATAGTGGAATGGACGAAGGCAGAACTTCGCAGCATAGATCAGAAAACCAGGAAACATATGACAATACACAAAGCACTACACCCAAGAGCAAATACGGACAGACTATACATAACACGAAAGGAAGGAGGGAGAGGACTACTAAGTATAGAGGACTGCGTCAACATCGAGAACAGAGCAGTGGGGCAATATCTGAAAACCAGTGAAGACGAGTGGCTAAAGAGTGCATGGGAAGAAGGACTAATAAAAGTAGACGAAGACCCAGAAATATACAGAGACAGGAGAATGACAGACAGAACAGAGGACTGGCACAACAAACCAATGCACGGACAATACATGAGACAGACTAAAGAACTAGCCAGCGATGACACATAGCAATGGCTACAGAGGGGAGAGCTAAAGAAGGAAATTGAAGGAATGATAACAGCGGCACAAGATCAGGCCCTAAGAACCAGATATGTTAAAGAACGATAGACGGAAATAACATCTCTCCCATATGTAGGAAGTGCAATACGAAAAATGAAACCATAAACCACATAGCAAGCGAATGCCCGGCACTTGCACAGAACCAGTACAAAAAGAGGCATGATTCAGTGGCAAAAGCCCTCCACTGGAGCCTGTGCAAGAAACATCAGCTACCTTGCAGTAATAAGTGGTACGAGCACCAACCAGAGGGAGTGATAGAAAACGATCAGGCAAAGATCCTCTGGGACTATGGTATCAGAACGGATAGGGTGATACGTGCAAACAGACCAGACGTGACGTTGATTGACAATATCAAGAAGAAAGTATCACTCATTGATGTCGCAATACCAAGGGACATCGGAGTAGATGAGAAAGAAAGAAAAAAAATCGATGAGTATCAAGACCTGAAAAAAGAAATAAAAAGGATATGGGATATGCCAGTGGAAATTTTACCCCTAATCATAGGAACACTAGGCACGATCCCAAGATACCTGAAAAGGAACCAGGAAAAACTAGAAGCCGAAGTAGCTCCAGGGCTCGTGCAGAAGTGTGTGCTCCTAGAAACAGCGCACATAATAAGAAAAGTAATGGACTTCTAAGGAGGCAGGATGCAAACCGGATCCCTACACTATAAAACCACCCAGTCGAATAGGATGACTGTGATAGACCCCAAAAATAATATAATAATAATAATTCAGGTGTCACTGGATGGGTGAATGGGTTTCTTCGCAGACTTGGTTCCCAAGACGAAACGTAAAATGAACGGAGGTGAAATAAACAACTACATTTATATTAATTTTCCTATAAGTCTTGCGGAATTCAAATCCTTTTCGATAAAATTTCTGTAAACATGACGCAGATAAATTTCTGTGAATATGACACAAATAAATACCAGTAAACATGGCGCAGATAACTTTCTATAAACGTGACGCAAATAAATCTCTGTAAACATAACGCTATCAATAATGAAAACTAATAATCAATTACAATCATAACACTGCTTTGTAAAACGGCTGACAAGAACGAACACACTATACACATCAACAAATGAATAAAATGTGGGCCACAGTGTGTATGTATATGTATGTATCTGTGTGTGTACTATTTCTCAAATTTCACACATGCAAATATCTAGGTTTGGTTCTGAGTGGGCAAAGTGCCCAGTCTTCAAAGTGCCAGCAATCACAGTCGCTCTGGGCGCAGAAGGCAAAATCCAATCAACAGGCAGAGACCAATTACCCATTTCGAGATCCAGTCATGGCTCGCCAATCGAAATCCCATTTGCTTACATTCGAGTTAGAATTTCTCGTTCCCAAGGGTTCCTTTCAAAGTAAAAATAAAAATTAACAAATAATTAAAAATAAATACAATTAAATACATGAAATTAAATAAATAAATAAATAAAATTAGATAGATATATAAAATTCAATAAATAAAATTAGATAATTTAAATAAATTAAATTAAATAAATAAATAAAATTAGATTGATAAATAAAATTGAGTAAATAAATAAAATTAAGTAAACTAAATAAATAAATAAAAATAAAATAAATAAATAAATAAAAGTAAATAAATTACACAAATAAATAAAAACAAGTAAATTAAATAAATAAGTAAAAAAAAAAAATAAAATAAAATCAATAAAATAATAAATAAAATAAAATAAAATAAATAATAAATAAATAAATAAATGTAATAAATTAAATAAATAAATAAAATAAAATAAATAAATCAAATAAATAAATAGAAGTAAATAAATAAAATAAGTAAATAAAATTGAATAAATTAAATAAATAAAATCAAATAAATAGATAAATAAAATTAGACAGATTAATAGAATTTAATAAATAAATAGAATTAAATAAATAAAATGACACAAATTAAATAAATAAAAGTCAATAAATTAAATAAATGAATAAAAGTAAATAAATTAGATAAATAAATAACATTAAATCAACAAATAACTAAGAGGATATATAGATAGATAGATAGACAGACAGATGAATTGATGGAAGATAAATAAACCCATTCTTTTGCCCTTCCATTACCCAAATTAAGGTTTTAACTCTATCCAAATCTGCTCTTCTCTGAAGGTATTTCTTCACGGGGAATGTTTCTACAACAATAGACACTTTACGAACCACCAGCGACATATGAGAGAGAGAGAGAGAGAGAGAGAGAGAGAGAGAGAGAGAGAGAGAGAGAGCCCAGGCTTCCCTAAAAAAAAATAAATAAAAAATTTATCCTTTCCATATTTCAAACTCCCGTCTCTCTCTTATACGAAGCGTTTTGCAAACACAAATCGTCCATCTATATTGTCTCGTCAATCAGATCACTTTGTAGAGGAATATGAAAGTAAACTCTCTCTCTCTCTCTCTCTCTCTCAGCTGCGTCGACGATTGAGTGACACAATCGTTATTGTGCTCTACGCCACCATAAACGTGGGTTTGATAATCCATCACTAAATTCGAATAAACCCGAGAGAGAGAGAGAGAGAGAGAGAGAGAGAGAGAGAGAGAGAGAAGGAAGTCGGTTAGTGGTCATATTCCTGTATGAAAAAAGGATTGTTTTGGAATTTGCATTTTTATTGCAAGTTGAATCGCAGTCATTAATTGAATAAATGTTCTTTAATTAAATAACAAGAATCAAGAAGGTAAAGGAAAGCTTTACCCATGCCACATGTGGACGAGCCCCATGTGCAGAAAATTTCCCAAACATTAGTGGCTTAATACTCCTATACAGAAGGCTCACCAGCGGTGGGTCGAACTCTATGATAAAATCTGTGTTTTTCACCTATATGTTGCAAGCAATCACTTGTTTCACAGATACTTGTAATGCACCTCATTAATACACCTTTTCACCGACCTATTATCTTCCATTCATTCCACATTACCGAACTATCTTCAAACATTCTGGTGTATATATTTAACCAACTGTTTTCCTCCATTCTTACCACTAGCAAACTGACCCATCTACGATGGGTGATAAAATACGGGTGCAGAAGTGAAAAATTTATATGTACTATTTGTTCAGCAATATTAAAATAAGGGCGATTTTTATACATACCTACTACAGAACCTCTTTGTACACAATATTATCAGTTTGTCCACAACTTAATTTCAAGTTGGCAGAGTCAGTTGCTCTGATCATCGCCACATACAGTTGGCCATGCATGAACATGGGTGACGGCAGAAACACACCAATACGATCCAAAGTCTGGCCCTGCGACTTGTTTGTAGTGAATGAGAAGGCAAGGTTTATGGGAAACTGCCTGCGCCGTAACTGGAACGGAAACTGGTTGTTCGAAGGCATCAGAGGAATCCGGGGGATGAACAGACGTTTGCCAGTGTGAGGGCCCGTTGCTATCACTGCTTTGATGACGTGGGAGTTTAGCTCCATAACGGTGTACCTCGTTCCGTTGCAATGTTAATTGGCAGGATCGAAATTCCGAAGCAACATTACCGGGCAGTACATCTTCAACGTTATTTTGTGCAGTGGCATTCCCGATGGATTTAAGTTATTCAAAAAATCTTGCGGATATTGATGATAATTTTCATCTTCTATTGTGTCCGAGCTGAAATATTCACGACTTTCTCCGGGGAAGTTGTTCAGAAATTATGTATGAAAAACCGTAGAGTAACTAAGTCTACGGGAATAACCAGCCTCGTTTCACGGCCAGAAACAGCTCCGTTTCAGGGAATCCCTTCTCACCCCCACCCCCTACAAAGGAGTGGGGTAGGTTGGATAAAACCCCATTACAAAGCATCTTAGGGGTCCCCAACATAACCCTGCCAAGTTTCATGCCCATCTGACCAGCCGTTTGGCCGTGATTGAATGACAGACAGTCAGACATTACGCCCATTATAGTATGATGATAAGACCGGACCATCTTCACGTCTTCTGATGTTGACATGCAGCTACGCTAAACATTTCAACCATTTCTACCGAGTAACTCCACATTTATACATTTCTAGACTCAATGGGTCATCCCATAAATATGAAGACCACAAAATAAACGTGAGCAGTCAGATACTATTAATTTGTAATTTTGCAATCTACTAGTAAACATGAAAACAAATGTAATTGACAATTCAAATCAATTTAAGCAAATTATTTCGATTTTTCCGTAATTTTTAAGTTTCAAGAGATAGCTTAGGTTACATCACATCTGCCAAACAAACAGTTATCTACTATAGTTACCAGTTTACCACAATGAGTACAATCTTTCATATACGGTACGAAAACAACTGTTGGTGTATTAGTGTTGTTCTGCTTTCTCCTCCTCCTCCTCCTCCTCCTCCTCCTCCTATCAGCAACCACAGCTACCCATTTACCAAATTTACCACGTTAGACATCCCATCACGAATGCTAAGGAAAGCAATACACGACAAACGAAGAACCAATTCTTCCTCTTCATCCCAAACCCCAAACCAACGAAATCCCAGACAAGCAAACCATCTACGACTGTCAAAAAATGTCGCTGGGTTCACGCGAGCAATCTCTCTCTCTCTCTTCTCGTCTCTTCCTCTCTCTCTCTCGTCCTCTCTTCTCTCCTCTCTCTTCTTCCCCTCCTTTCTCTCTCTCTCTCTAGACAATGGTCCCATCAATATGCAAAAATGACCATCAAGGCGGAAAGCAGTAGCCTTAATTTCCCATCTGCAAAGCCGAGGCGAATGCAGTCTGCAGGCAATTGGGTTACCGCGCGAAAGGAAATATTATAAAAAAAAAAAAAATTATTCATGAGAGGTTCTGACAGAGTGAATACGAAATCATGTTTCTAACGCAATAAATTCATAGAATAAACTGAATTGAACTCTATGATTGGCAAAAGACAAGAAAGAAGATTTAAGCCACTGAGGAATCTGACTCTACTAGGAATATTTAAAGAAACAGAAATTCTTACCTAAAATTTTAATCTCAAACAGTAGGTATAACCCCTGGAACACGGAATCAATGCAAAAAACTATTATTTATACAAAAGAAAGACTGAGAGACTACAGTGAATAAAAGAGCAGGTAGAAATGAATAAATAAATGCTACTATAACTAAATGAATAAACTAATGGACAGAGACTTGGAAGATCAAATGTTTTTTGTTTACCTAAATGAATAAATGGGCTAAATAAAGCAAGGACAACACATTAACTTCATCAGAACATCTCTTCAGACAAATGGCATTTGTCCTACATCGAAAAGGACAATTCAGATGGAAATTCCTTTTGTTCCAAAGGATGCATGTTGTGGAACAGTCCTCCTTTTTAACGTCTCTCTGAGCCTCGACAGTCTCGTCCTCAAACAGTCTAACTGCAGAACGAAGGTTCCACTTTAGATGGAAACTGAGGTAGAAAGGTCCACCAAGAACTGTGCAATTGCATTTGCAACCTACAAACTTACACAGTAAATGTTATTGATGGTTTGTGTTCAGCAGCCAGTTGTTGTTAACAGGAGAGTGGGCTGTATGAAAGCATCTTACTTGGAGAGAGAGAGAGAGAGAGAGAGAGAGAGAGAGAGAGAGAGAGAGAGAGAGAGAGACAGACAGACAGACTGACAGAGACAGAGATCCTAGCATGCATGAATATCAAATTCAACGTATTTATCCTTAAGCGCTGCGTTTCATGAACTCCCCCCAGCCCTCTCCCGACCACCATCTCCCCACCCCCCTAGAAGGTCTGCCCCCACGGTGGGAAGGGGGGGCTGGCTTTTGCAAACAAGCGCCCGACGCGGATTTTATGTCCTATTGACTTGGACACGGCCGAAATGAATTTGAGTGAATTCCCGTGTTTCCAAAGACTGCTCATATCGGCATCCATTTTCCCTATGCTGCTTGGTCCCGGACCCAAATGCTTCCAGCAACCTCCAACCACCCCCCCCCCCCCCCCACACAAAAAAAAAAAACCTACCCCACCCCAACCTCCGTCCGGGGTTAGTTCTTCTGGGTCCCACTCTTGCATTTCCCCCACCCAACCCCCTATCGCCAAAAGGTCACGGATAAGAAAATCTACGGCTCTGCCCTCCACCCCCCACCTCCATTACGAGAGGGGAGGCAAAATTCTGCTTCTATAATCGGGAAGAGACGAAAGTTTGGTTCTATAATCGTGAAGGTGAGTCCCTGTGCTTAGGGCTAGCCTCCTGGGGGGATCAAATGTCCCTAATTGTATTTTGCAATCTGCCAAGGTTGGCAATGATTAAATCAAACTGATTTAATCAAGTGATTAAATCATTTATATTCTATTTTAAAATATCATGATTTTTTATTTTTTATTTTTTATTTGAAAGCAAACAAATTGAAAAATATGGTTTGGAGGTTAATAGAAACTTAAGCATAACTCTGCTGCATCTATTTATTTTTATGTATACAAAATTGCAAGTACATATTTTAGGCCAGAACTGGAAACCTAAATGATAAATCAATGCTAATTCTGTCATAAAATACATTTTGAGGAAAAAAAGGATTGAAAAAACATTTAACAAATAAAAAATGAATAAAAAAAACAAAAATAAATAAATCAATCATAAAAATCACTGATTCTTTATTTTTTTTTTATTTTTTTTTATTCAAAAAAAAAATCACCAATCCTGCAATCTACCTGCAATTTCAGGGGTATTGCTATTTGCCCGTAACCGCAGAAAACGAAAGAACCTTGCAATCACCACGGTCGGGGTGACCAGCCATTATTGAAACACTTTTTCACTAAACAACGAACATTCGAATCTTATTCTCTCTCT
>NC_087215.1:14830082-14852582 GCF_015104395.2 Macrobrachium nipponense | reverse complement strand
ACCGAATCCTTAACATTATTGTCTATGTCTTCCAATCATAATAACAAACAGTATTGCAGCTAACACCGTACCTTGCGGCACACCGGATATTACCGTGGCTTCATCCGATTTCTCGCTCGTTTGCAATAACTATCTGTTTTCTGTTGTGTAAAAAATTCTTTTAACCATCTTCCTACTTTATCCACGATATTGTGTTTTCTAATTTTCTTCGCTAATATATTATGGTTTACTTTATCAAAAGCTTTTGCAAGTCTAATAAACCACATCTGTTTCATTTCCTTTTTCATTTTCATTTTTGAATATGTTTCACGGTGGACTAACAGTTGGGTTTGTGTACTTTTTCCGGGTACGAAACCATGTTGTCCTTTATTAAACAAATTATTTTTTATTAAATGTTTCATAATATTTTTCTTCATTACCCTTTCATACATTTCATTTATATGTGATGTTAGACTCACAGGGCCTATAAGTACTTGCCTCTAGTCTTGATCCACTTTTGAAAGTAGGGGTAATATACGCTAATTTTGTGCTCATCAATATATCTTGCCTGTATCTACACTTTGTCTTAATAATATTGCAAGTGGCTTTGCGATAGAATGAACTACTTTCTTTAACAAAATAGCAGGAATTCCATCAGGCCCTGCAGCAGCTCCATTTTTAATTTCATTTAATAGCCTGCACAATATCAGCTCATTAATATCTATGTCAGCTAAATATTCACTATTTTCATCCCTTTAATTCTATATCATTATCTTCATTTATCTATTCTAGGGGTGAATTCTCTCTTATATCGTTCTGCAGTATGTTGCAAAAATTTTCCCTTTCGTTTTCATTCGTTAATCTCCCTTCAATTCTCAGAGGGCCTATTTTCTATTCTTTCTTTTTATTATCTTCTCGCATATGAGTATAATAGTTTGGGGTTTTGCTGATATTTAAATAGGGTTTTTTCTTCAAGTCCCGTTTTTCATTTTCTTTTGATTGTATAATCTTTTTTTCTGCATTTTCTATCTTACTTTTTAGTTCTATAACTTTTCCATGCATTTTTTTCTTTTGCAAGACCTTTTTTCCACTTTCTGATTTTCTGGAACAAGATTCTTCTGTCTCTTGGTATGCATGAATGATGTTTTCTTTTCTTCTTTCTTCGGTATATATTTTTCCACTATTATCTCCAATATTTTTATATATATCTCCGTATTTTACCCTTATGTCATCACTTACGAAAATGTTATCCCAATCTTTGTTTAATTCTTCATTAATTTCTGACCATTTTATATTTTTACTGTAGAAGTTGTATTTTTCCATATCCTTCCCACTTTTTCATTTCTTGCTTATCTCTATTTTCACTTGCTTTGGAATGAACTGTTAATTCTATGACCTTATGGTCTGAAATACTCGCATTATAAACTATTATTTCTTTAACATAATTCATCTCGTTCACAAATACTAGGTCTAAAGTATTTCCTTTCTTGTTGGCAGGTTGGGGGGGGGGATTTTTTTATTTGTTTGAATGTTGTATTCTAGGTAGCATATCTAATAGCTTTTCAAATTGCCTCTTATCTTCTGCACTACTATTACTCTCTTTTTTATATGTATAAGTACAACCACAATCTCCAATTCGTTCTTTCCATTCTACGAAAGAAAGTTGAAGTCCACCAGATAGGAGAATAGTCCAGTCCTTGTGATTTTCTACATATATCATCCAATTTTTCATTATAATCAAATCTCTTTAGTATTAGGAGGTCTATATATTACTAAGTTTCATCATTTTTTCAGATTCAAATTCTACCGCTATTAGTTCACATTCTGAGTTACTATATTTCTCATATAGTAACTCAGCATGAGTTACTATATGAGAGAGAGAGAGAGAGAGAGAGAGAGAGAGAGAGAGAGAGAGAGAGAGAGAGAGAGAGAAAGAACATATTTCATATCTAAAAGAAAAAAAAACTTAGTTATAAAAAAATATACCCAAATACGTATCCGGACGTCTCCCCAAAATGCATTTCTTCTCGTCTAAAAACACTCGATTCCCATCACTGTCTGACCCAGCTCTCTCAGTCAGCAACTGAAGCTTCCACTGCTCAGTCGTGAGTAAAAACTCGGGAAATAATATATTTTATTTATTTATTTATTTATTTACCTTGACTTATGGTGAAACCTTTCCACCTGTCCTCAAGTTAAGTTGCATTCCTGTTTTCGTGTTTATCTGGCTTAATATTCCTCTCTCTCTCTCTCTCTCTCTCATACCTAGGCATGAGACTAGAGGGCGGCACGACGAAGGAATTCTACTTTATATAACGATAAAATACCAGTTATTTCCTTATCACCAGAATCATCATACATTTCTCTTTCAACCGATGTCATCAATTTTATAAATTTCCGCCTTTCTTAACATTTCTCATTCTACAGCTGCGCATTGTTTCCTTTCTACCGTTTCACGTTTTTCTGAATTTACAATTTGTAATCTTTACTTCCTTGCAGTGTTTTTTTTCTCTTGATAGCTTTTGTTAATCCCCTTCTATCCTATCTTTCTTCATTTCATTTCGTTGCTTTCAATGTACGATCATATTCCTTAAATTCAGAAAGATTTAAAATACTGAAAGGCAAACAAAAGTAGACAGTAACCTATTTCACATTAAACGAAAACCAGACAAGAAATAACAGATGGAAACTAGAACTGAAGAGATACAACACATCCCATTGTGGGAACTTCTTCACATACAAGATGTGTGACACGTGGAATAATCTGCCACCAGAAGTTGTAAACAGCAACAGTGTGGAAGAGTTTAAAACAAAGCTGGACAAAATCATTAGGACACCGTGAATCCACAGTAAAACCTGCTCATACAGATAAGTGAGTACACGGTGTCTCCTTGGATGGACTAACAAGTCTTTGAGACATCCTAATCCTTATAACTCGTCCTCTATAGAGAGAGAGAAAAAAAAAAACCGCGCACGCCCATACACTCACTCATACATGCACCAAATGGGGCATGAAATATCTTTACACCTTATCAGACGAGGCGTTACCAGGGAGCTGGGTGGGGAGAGTGGGGTGGTCATAATGGGCGGTGGGAGATCTATCTGAAGTAATGATTAATGGGACCTCCTCCTAACCCTCCCCCTCCTCCTCGCCTCTTACCCCTCCTCCCTCTATCATAAAAAACAAGGAAAAAGAAATTCTAATGGAATTTTGATGGAATTCCTCCGCCTCCCCAACTCTTCTAGAGGCAAAGAATGAGTACCCCGGGAAGGCCACAAAAAGCATTATAGATTTCGTTCGTCTCATACGCTCGTCTTTTAACCTTATTATTTTCCTCGGGCAGATTCTTTTCTTTCGTGTGTTTACGTTCAGAGTCAGTGTGTATTAATAGATTTTTATAATATATATATATATATATATCTTATATATATATATATATATATATATATATATATATATATCTATAACTCTCTCTCTCTCTCTCTCTCTCTCTCTCTCTCTCTCTCTCTCTCTCTATCTATATGATATATATATATATGATATATATATATATATATATATATATATATATATATCATATATATATATATATATATAATGTAATAGCCCACAATTGGCCTCTTAAACTTCTGAAACTCTTTGCCCTTCATTTTTTGGATACGCTTGTCACTACAAAGCCTCGAGATCCCACTTCAAAGAAACATAAAAGAATCACGTCGAGAGTGAATTCCATCACCAGAAATAACACATCTCGACACACCTCAATGGAATGCCCGAGAATCGAACTAGCGAACCACCGTGGTGGAACGCCAACACCCATACCGACCACGCCCACTGAAGTGTTTCGAAGGTCCTTTGACGAATGCTGGGATAATCGCTTGAAGCAACCCTCCGATTCGAACTACCTATAATAAGTTCCTGAAACTTGTATTCAACATGTGTGGCATACGTACGATAAGTTGCCGACGTGTTTAACTGTTTTGTGAATGCAGTTTTTAATATACACGTTTTACGTTTTAGGACGCGTTCTTAAATCGCCTTCTCAAACACGGGCAGATTTTAAAATAGAGAAAAAAAACAAAAAAAAAATTTTGTTTTCTGGCTTGGACCCAAACTCACATCTTTTTCTGATGGCCCGCCCTCCGAAAGCCATTCTCTCTCTCTCTCTCTCTCTCTCTCTCTCACCTCTCTCTCTCTCTCTCCTCTCTCATATTGTTCCCCTCGCCAGACAGGCTCCTTCCCTCTTAATCCTGCTTTCAATTTTCCTTCTCTGTCTCGCTCCACTCCGATTCGCCAATGGAGCCAATATATCCTGCGCCACGTGGCCTCCCAATGGCCGATTACCGTCACCTTCATATATTTTCCATTATACTTTGTTTCCCTTTATTCAATTTTTTTTTTCATCTTCTTCTTCTTCTTCACGGAATGTCGCTATACTTTTCTGGTGAATTTCCAATAATCATCGTTTTCTCGCTCACCAAACCCCCCGGCCCCCACCCCCAACCCCCGCCTCCCACACAAACGTCAGGGCGAGGGTGTCTGTGATTTTCGTGTTGATGACCCTCTTCCGGGGAAAGATAAGTTTTAGCTTCGCTCAGTCTGTAATATCTTGTCTGTGAGTCTGTTATAGCCTTTTCTCGTGGAAGATTCGTATATGTTTGAATGGAATGGATGGGAGCCCGAATCTATGCCAAGGGCAAGCGCTGCACCTATGAGGTCATTCAGCATGACTGGGAAAATTGAGTGTAGAAAGGTTTTGAAAGATGGATAGCAAGATGCAAGAAAATTGACAGTAAAAGGTTGAAAGGAGTAACAGGAGGACAACCCTCGTAGTTGCACTGTCAAAACAATTGTAGGGAGAGGGTGGATAGCAAGAGGGAAGAGAGGATATGAAAGGAGATACAGTAAAAGGAACTCATGGGGGTTTGTAGATAGGAGCCGAAGGGAACGCTGCAAAAGACTTTAATAATGCCTACAGTGCACCGCGTGAGTGCACTGACGGCACTATCCCCCTACGGGGGTGAGACATTTGCGTCGATACCAAGTTGCTTCATTTTTTATTCCCATCAATCACCACCGCTTCATTTCATTCCCTGGAGCAGCTCTCCCAGCATCAGCTCCAGCTTCCTCCCTTTCGACGAATCATCATCGTTTAAGCGAACAGAAAGAGTTAAGTGATCAGTCTTCTTCTTCTCCACTTTATTCTTTTCCTCTTCTTCTTCTTCTTCTTCTTCTTCTTCTTCTTCTTCTTCTTCTTCCCTTTTGCTTTATCCCATTTTTTTTTTTTTTGACTTCTCATCAAGAGCCTACTCCTGTTTCCTCGCAAGACATGTTTTACAGTCTTCATTTACTGCTTCAACATAGCCATTCTCTCTCTCTCTCTCTCTCTCTCTCTCTCCTCTCTCTCTCTCTCAACAGTGTGGAAGAGTTTAAAAGAAAGCTAAACAAAATCATTAGGACACTGAGAAATGCACAGTAAAACCTGCTCTACAGATAAGCGAGTACACGATGTCTTCTCGGATGGACTAACAAGTCTTTGAGACATCCTAATCCTTTGAAACAAAACTCCTTGTAACACACGCATACATATGTTAGAGAAAAACGAATGGCGAGGTTTTAAAAAGTAATGAACTCATATCTCATCGCGCTACTGACTTCATCCTTTGCAATATACTTAGGCTCAGAAAAAATGACTGTCATTATTGCAGTCTTCCCTCTTTAACTCTCGCTCTATAGTACACATTGACGAACTAACAAACCAAGAACGGATCAGTACCTAGCAACCCTCTGTGTCAGTGCTAGATGGCCTTGTTTGATATCTAACGTATTTTCGCCATCTTCAATTTCTAGTTGAAAAAGCCGTCCTTCCTTCTATGTCTATCATTCAGACGCATTCCCACCTCTTCCTTCGTTGCTATAAGTCATTAAAACTACGTTCTACCAATTCAACTTCTACGTCCGTATTATTTATTATTAATATTATTAATAAAGCATTTCCTTATCATTAGTGTATTTCCTCTAATGTCGACATGTTTCGGCCATCTCCCAGGCCATGATATCATCTGGACGTTGCTGGAGAGGAAATACAGTAAAAAACAACAAGAAACTACTGTATTTAAACGATTTTTGTAGCAAAGATTACCATCTGTTATTATTATTATTATCATCATTATTTATTATACCGCAGATATACCCTATGTGTCCACCTCCTCCATTTATTACTTTATCTCAGTGCATTCCCAACTTCTTCTTTTTCTTGTCTTTATTTATCATCTTTACTCCCTTCTTTCACCTCCTTCTCGCCTTCTCGATCCTGAGAGGCACCACACACACGAGCACACACACACACACACACACACAAACACATACACGCCCATCCATCAAATGGGGCATAAGACCTGTTTACAGCTTATTCAGACGGAGCGTAATGGGGAATGCTTTCGGCCTGGGGAAGATACTTCCTCCGCGATTTCTCTGAGGCAATGATTAATGGCAGGTAATGCTCAGAATGACTCCTCCTCCTCCTCCTCCTTCTCCTCCCCCTCCCCCTCCCCTCCAAGGGCCCTGGAAAGAGATCTAATGGAATTTTGATAGGGCTAATCCGCCCATCTCTTTCAAGGAGCAAACAGACTGGGTACGAAATTGGTCATAACACGTGTTGCGCTCCCTTTAAATTTATGCTCGTGTTCTTTATTTATTCATTTATTTTTTATTTTATTATATTTTCTTTGATTTTGATTTATTTATTTATATTTAAGTTTTTTTTTTTTTTTTTTTGTTTTTGAAAGGAGAGGAATCCCACCTATATTTCGGGCTATCCAAGGAAGGTTAGGACAGACTGCACCTCTGTTATAAAAACAAGATTTCACTCATGTGGAATAGAATGAAAAAAACAAAATTTAGGCCTAAAGGCCAGGCGATGAGGCCTACGAGGTCATTCAGAGCGGAGGGAGAAAATGGGAGTAAAATGGTTTTAAAGGTGTAGTCCCTACAGGCTGCTCTATGAGCAAGAGCCCGTGCTGGGGGGCATAAGGCCAGCTTAATCTCCAACAACAAACAAAAACAATAACAAGGCGTAATGGGACGAAAAACCTCGCAGTTGAAAACTATAAAAACCTCGTGGCAGAGGGTGAAAAGTAAGAGAAGACAATGAAACGGAGGTACAGTAAAAAGGAATTAAAGTGTCCGGAGCTAAAGGCCGCAGGGAGCTGCAAAGAACTTGAGATAATGCATCAGTGGCAGAGCGTGAGGTGCACTGAACGCATAACCCATACGAAAGCTTTCTTGTTTTCTAGAATATTTCATCGTATAACGATATTTCTGCTGTTTTTTTTTTTTTTTTTTAGTACTCCGAAGGCCAAATTTATTGAACTTTTGGAAGGACGTAACAAAAGAACAAAACAAACGAAATAAGGACCATGATCATTCAAACCATCAAAGAACTATCCATAGAATACATTTCTTTAAAAAACACAGGTAATTAAATAACATAAAACTATGATGAGAGATTCATATTCATATCAGGCTGCTCATCAAAAAAAAAAACCATTTGCATCAAGTCCTGACTTCCGGTGTTTTCCCAGCGAATTCCATACACGACGAGGAATATCATTCTCTCCTTTGGTCACAGCAGGACAAAACTCTGGCAAAATCACACCCAGTCTTTTTGGAATTCTTTTCGCCAATTTCCATCCGATTATTCAAAGGTTCGTCAACCTCATTTCGATTTCTATAAAAAACCCACACAAGATAATCCGAAATTTGCTAAGCGAAATATAGATACTCATAAATCCCAATTCCTGAATATCAATCTGGCAGCCCGAGTTCGCTCCCCACACACCCCCCCCCCCCCCACCCCCGCTGCTGACACTACGGAACCCCAGGAATTTATTTCCGGCGATTAGAAATTCATTTCCCGATATAATGTGGTTCGATCCCACAATAAGCTGTAGGTCCCGTTGCTAAGTAACCAACTGGTTCCTAGCCGCCTCAATAAAAATCTAATCCTTCGTGCCAGCGCTAGGAGAGCTGTTTGATCAGCTCAGCGGTCTGGTTGAACTAGGATATATTCTTTTCTCTGAATAAAACTAGTTTAGTTTAGACACTCGCTTCACCTTCATTTTCACTTCATCTCGATCACACTACCCAAAATGAAAACTTGCTTTGTTGGCTACGAGTTACTGGCTTGCCCTCCAAAACAAGAGCCCGTGCTGGCAATGGGGCTTGCTTAATGTGCAAACTAACTGGCTCTTAAGAGCAAATCGAACCATATACTGTATATAATGACCCTGGGGCAACTAAGGCCATTCAGCGATGAAAACAGAAATTAACAGTATTAGGTTTAAAAGGCGTAACAGGGGAGGAAAAACCTCAAGGCAGGTTTCCCACTATAAACAATCGTTAGGAGAGGGTGGGACAGTAAGATAGAAAGGAAGAGAATATGAACGAAGTACAGTCAAATGAATGAAAGTAGTTGCACCAAATGAGGTGCACTGACGGGCGCTACCCGCTACGGGGTGTAATGTGTTGGGCTCTACAGTTATGATCAATAGAAGCCCATTATCATTATCCTCGGAGAGAAATAGCTCTGGTTTCTAAAAAGGTTTCGGAAGCGACCTTCCTCGTTCACCCACCGGAAAATGGACGCTATACAGTTTTGTTTCAGAGGGTCGCCTAGGGTCTCCAGTGGTTCCCTCATTGGGTGTAAGTTTCGTGGAGGAATTTCCACAAATCCTAAGTGTTTTTATCTGGAGTTATTTATAGGAGAAAATGTTATTTTCTCAAGCCTATGCTGTTGGTTGTTGGCGCGTAACTTTATTGTAAAAAAACAAAAAAAAAAAAAAAAAAAAAAAAACAAAAAAAAAAAAAAAAAAAAAAAAAAATAATTCCTGTCTTGATACCGTCATGCTTCTCAATGAGTTCCATTCTTCATTCCATGATATCAGGGTCCGATCCATAAAGTCCCAGTACCATTCTGAGTAATAAATACCTGTCATGGTACTGGGACTTTATGGACGCCCCCTGACATGTTAATTACCGCTTAAAATCCCTGACTCCCTCAATTCTTTCAGGAAGTTCAATAAACAAAACAAAAACACAAAAATGCAACGATATACTACTATCTTTTTTTATTTGCCTAATGCTAAACTGCAAAATGCAAAATAAGCGTTTAAAACTTGTGCACAAAGACCCGAGATAACTGCAAGAAACGTTAAAGATGACATAATCACCCAGGCACTACCATAAAACGATAACCTTGGCAAAGGATATAAAACTTACTATATATATATATATTTATATATATATATATATATATATATATATATATATATATATATATATATATATATAATATATATATATATATAGATAGATATATGTACAGGCAGATAGCGCAACCAGGCATTTCACGAACTGCCTGAAATTTCCTGCAGATAGGGAAGTGCACTTGAGAGACATTTGATCCCCAGGGGCTGATAGTAGACACAGCTCAACAGTGAAGGGTGAGTCACTGTGTCAACGTGCTTAGGACTATAATAGGCCCCGAGTCCCTAAATGTATTTTTCGCATCTGCTAAAATTCTAGGCAGTTCGCGAAATGCCTGGGGTATCAAACTATCTGCCTGTACGGCAAGAAAAACGAAAGAACCTTGGAATCACCCTCACGGTCGGGTGGTCCCAGCCATTAAGAGAGCATTTTCCTTCAAGACTCTTGTGGTCAGTTCTCAGGACAACAAAGAAATGGCGTTTCCCCACTTCTTGTCATATCATCAATTTGTCTTTATTTTCCTTTTTAATATTTGCTAATATCTCACAATGGTAAGGTAGAATTCTAGCAATCATATTCTTCAGCACTGTGGAAAAGATCGGATGGTTTTTTTACCAACAAGAGCTTCAGCGGAACTAAAACACGCGTTGTTTTCAATGAATTAAATAAATTAGTTTAATGAAAACTCCAACAGGTAAAAAATAAAGGAATTGACCCCATACGCCAGTTGATTACCAAAGACTTGATCGCAACAAAGCAGTTTGAAATTTGAATATCGAATTATATTCCTCACACGACAATAACTTTTAACATCAAATCGACCTCTGATAAATAAACTAAAAAGAGTTTATAAGCAGGTAATACAGAAAAAAAACTACCTGAAGATTGAGGGGGGGGTGGGGGGGGGGTTGACCAAGCAATGAAAAATACACGAATAATCACCTTCGGTCGAAACTGAAAGGAATAAGGACAACAAACTAAATGAAAAACCCCGTAGGGGGTAGTGCCGTCAGTGGACCTCATGCGGTGCGCGGTAGGCATTACTGAAGGTTCTTTGCAGCGTGCCTTCGGCCCCTAGTTGCAACCACTTTCGTTCCTTTCAGTGTACCTTCTTTAATATTCTCTTTCTTCCAAACACTTGATTCATAGTGCAACTGCTTTGAGGTTTTCCTCCTGTTACACCTTTCAAACCTTTTACTGTCAGTTTCCATTTCAGTACTGAATGACCTCATAGGTCCCAGCGCTTGGCTTTTGGCCTAAATTCTATATTCAACTCAACTCAAACGAAATGGAAACAAACGAGAAATAGAAGAGAAATAACCGAATCCAACTCTCAGATGGGTCCCGTAAGAGATAAAGGAATCCATTAGGATTGTTTGCTGTTCCCGTTTTCTGTTTCGGGTATTTTAGCTGAACCAGCCTACTCTCAAACCGCCCATTTCTTTCGTAAAAATCGTTTTTCTACGTTTGGATGAAACCCATATGAAAAACGGATGGCTATAGTCGCGTTGCAGAACGAACTGGTCCCATTAGCTTTAGCAAATGCCATTAAGTCCAGATTACCCACCCGCCGCTGGGCTCAGTTAACAGGGGGATTTACGTAGAGGTATCTGAGAGAGAGAGAGAGAGAGAGAGAGAGAGAGGAGAGAGAGAGAGAGAGGACATATCATATGTTAAGAATGATTTCATTAACTTCTCGAGGGGGCACGGTTTATTGAAAAACTTTTTCGCTAGACAACGAACATTCAAGTCTTATTCTCTCTCTCTCTCTCTCTCTCTCTCTGCTGCGACCCGAAGCAATCTTCGCACAAGTAGGTAGCTACTAAAATAAGTAATTCACTCTTTATGTCAACAAAGACAAACTGCACTTCAAGGGAATGCTACTACGAGGCCACAAAGAGAGAGAGAGAGAGAGAGAGAGAGAGAGAGAGAGAGAGAGAGAGAGAGAGAGAGAGACTAATTTTGCTACGTCATGATAAGTCAAAGTTTAAAGCTACGAACGTCTATAGCAATCCCAACGTAATACGTTGCGAATATCTACCCAGACAGAATCACAGTAAAGGTTCACGAATATTACAAAAACCTTCAAAGTAACGGCCGCTACGGAAGTCTCTACAAAAATACAGTATCAACACAAGCCCCTCTCACCCCCCTAAATAAAAAACGGTCTCAATCAATAACGCATTGTCTATTTACAGGAATTCCTAACTCTTAAAAAAAAAAACTTGCTCTCAATATATAATGCATCGCCTTTTTACAGGAATTCCTAACTCTAAAAAAAGGTTATTTGTGTAGCTATGTATAATCGCTCGGAACATGACGGAAACGACAGGCAGATACAATCCCTAAGTAACAGCATTTGAACCCATTAAGAAAATGGCAATGGGTCACAATAAGAGGGGACCAATTTCGTCTATCGCCCATTCGGTCTCTCGCTTCCCGGGCCGGGGGTGGAGGGGGAGGGGCTCATCCCAGCCCAAATTCGGAATCTGACTGATGAATTAATTACCGGGAATCCCTTATACAGCCCAGGCGGAAGTGCTTATAAAGTGATCCTCTCCTGCGATCTCGGAAGGGGAATCGAAGAACCTCATTTGGGGGAGAGGCTGAGGAAATCTCAGAGATAAATTGGAAATAGTATTTCTCTCGAAATGATCTATAAAGTTTGTCTCCCCAGGTAATGTATAAATAAAGGTTTGTTTGTTTTTCTCTGACTGATTGTTGCATATATATATATATATATATAATAATATATATATATATATATAATATATATATATATATATGTATATATATATATATATATATATATATATATTATATATACATATGTATATTATATATTATATAGATACATGCATACATACATACATATATATATATATATATATATATATATATATATATATATATATATATATATACTAATAGATATATATATATATATATAGCAGGTCAGTGAATACACATATAAAATCTCCAGGGGATGTCCATGATACAACGATTAAAACATCAATTTATTCTAAGAAACGTTTCGCACATGAAATTCTCTGTGCATCATCAGTCTGTGAAAGATAAAGACACAATGATTTATCCATGTTAGATCGCTTACTGTACCAAAGAATGTTTTGTAAATTTATCAACAACTATATCTCTGATGTTTTTACGAGACACCAAAGAAAGCTTTTGAATCTCGGTGTCGTTATTCCTGACTTCCAGTCTAACAAAAAATGTATTTTTAACTTCTCTGACTATGTTTTATCTAAAAGAGAGGAATTTTTACTTTGGTTGGTTTGGACTTTTGCCTTCCATCCTTTAGACCCAACTATGCCAGGTTCTTTTTACCTTTTGAAATTATGTTTCAAAGGTTAACTAAACTAGAAATGTAATCAAAACATAGCTAACCTCCAACAAAAAAATTTCTAATTTGGTCCATAAAACATATGTCATCTAAAACCCAGTTGGACACCTTTTTTTAGACCTGCTGATTTGGAGAGTACTATTGAAATTTGAAGAAACGAGAGGACATAATCATATGTAAACCAGACAAGGGTAAGGGAGTGGTCATTCTAAACAAGAACGATTATGTACAAAAAATGGAAACCATCTTTGTCTGACAGTTCGAAGTTTGAGGTCCATGGCGAACCTTCCTTTCTTGATATATATAAGCGAGAAGACAAGATTAACAGATTTCTAAGGAAAATTAAAATGATAACATCATAAATGAAACAACTTATCAACAACTGTTTTGTCACTGGTTCATCTTTTAGTGTTCTTTATGGGCAACCAAAAATACATAACCTGATCTTCCTTTAAGACCAATTATGGCTGCTTATAACAATCCCTCTTTCTCTATCTCAAAATTTTTAGCTGGACTTTTATCTGAATATAGTAATAATGAATACTCTTTGAAAAATGGATATGACTTTCAACAACTGATTACCAGACAAGATGGAGATTACTATATGGTTAGTTTTGACGTTGAGTCTCTATTTACCAACGTACCTCTTAATGAAAACCATCAATATTATACTTAACAAAATATTTATTAATGATGATACAAATTTCCATGGTTTTAATCGGGCTATTTTTAAACAATTACTCGATCTTGCAGTGCAAGATTCGATGTTTGTATTTAATCAGCGACTCTACTCGCAGGTCGATGGAGTTGCAATGGTTCCCCTTTAGGGCCCCATTTTTGCGAATTTTTTTTGTCTCATTTGGAGTCTGAGTTTTTAAACCGATGTGATTTTAACTTTAAGCCCTCTTTATACGCAGATATGTGGATGATACCTTTGCTTTGTTTCAACACCCATGGCAATGTTCTTCTTTTTAGAGTACATTAACAACTTTCATCCTAATATCAATTTTACAATGAAAGTAGAGAACGATGATTGTTTACCTTTTTTAGATTTGAAAATTACCAGAACTAACTCCTGAGTTCTTCCGCTCGGTCTATAGAAAACGTACTTTTTACTGGACTGACTAACAATTATTATAGTTCGTGTCAACAATCTTTTAAATTAATACTATTCACACTTTGGTTAATAGAGCACTGAAATACTCCTTCGTCTTGGCATCTATTCCACGTGGAAATGACTTTTTTGCTAGGTTTCTTCAAATCTAATTCGTTTCCACTCGACATTGTTCAAAAAACCATCAACAAAATACTTACAAAATTTTTGCAGCCACCAATACCTAATTTTAATGTCCCTAAAAGACTATTTTATGTCACAATCCCCTTATATCTGACTTGAAATTTACATCCAGCCTGAAACGAATCATTGAACATGAGATACCATGCCTTAAAGTCAAACTCATATCCAGCAATACCTGCACAATTGGTTTCCTTTTTTTTTTTTAACTATAAAGATCGCCTTCAGCCTTTTATGCGATCAACGTTATATATAAATTTACATGCCCTGGATGTCCGGGCTCTTACGTCGGATCAACTCGAAGGCTGTTAAGGGTCAGATATTGCTCTCACTTGGGCTTCAGCTTTCCGCACTGGTCAGAGAATAAAGCAACCTGAACTTTTCCAACATCAGAAATCATGCTTTTAATTGCAAAAATTGAAATACAAAAAGAACAGTTTTCCATAATAGACCATGTCAAACATCCTGGACCATTTAACCACCCTTGAGTCTTTATATATCAAGAGGCTTGTTCCCTCTCTTAACAGTAACACGTCTCGTCAGCAACTCTGTACCTGGCATAGTTGAAGTCGTTACTTTTAACTTGTCGTAGTTCATTCCATCCTCTCTCCTCACAATGAACGGTTGGTGTTTAAGCAGTCTCTTTTTAACCTGTTTTTTCATTTTTACTTTGTTCTTTTATGTAATTTGAAGACTATTTTTAATATATGTGAATTCCTGTTTACACTTTTATTGTTTGTTATTTATAAATGTGTCTTTATCTTTCACAGACTGATGATGCACAGAAAATTCATGTGCGAAACGTTTCTTAGAATAAATTGATGTTTTAATCGTTGTATCATGGACATCCCCTGGAGATTTTATATATATATATATATATATATATATATATATATATATATATATATATATATATATATATATATATATATATCGAGCTATAATGTCGAATTCTACTGTCCTTTAATATCTAATTCGCTCTACCTCGGAATTAATATATTTTCATATATGCTTAACCGAAGGGGTTTTTTTTTTGGGGATTTTTTTTTTTTTTTTTTTTTCTCGATAATAGATTTACCTGTACTTGGGCGCGAAACGCAGGTACATTATAAATCCAGGAACGTCAGTGGAAGCGATACCACCCAAACCGCGAGGAGCTTGGGTGGTATCGCTTCCACTGACGTTCCTGGATTTATAATGTACCTGCGTTCGCGCCCAAGTACAGGTAAATCTATTATCGAGAAAAAATTCCCCTTCGGTTAAGCATATATGAAAATATATTAATTCCGAGGTAGAGCGAATTAGATATTAAAGGACATTGTAGCTCGATATATGTATATGAATCACGGTAATGTGATATGACATTATATATATATAGTATATATATATATATATATATATATAATATATATATATATATATATATAAATGCTACTAAACTGCATTCATAAATTACATGCGAAATATACCTGAAATATGACCATATAATGTTTTGCTACTAATTAACAAACCCAGTGTTTGAAAACTGTAATGGAGGAGGCCATATATATATATATATATATATATATATATATATATATATATATATATATATATATATATATATATATATATATGTATATATATGTGTATATATATATATATATATATATATATATATATATATATATGTATATATATATATATATTATATATATATATATATGTATATATGTATATGTATATGTGTATGTATATATATATATATATATATATATATATATATATATATATATATATATATATATATATATATATATATATATATATATATTATATATATATATATACTATATATATTTATAAAGCGAGAGACAGAGACAGAGAGGTTCACAGAAAATTATCCTGAGGTTGCAAAAGTAGTAAGAGACAGATTTAAGGATTACTTTGTTAATGGGTGTGGGTGTTGTAGCAAGGCAAAGAGACTTCATATGAATAATGAAAATAGGTAAGTTATGCCTATGGTTAAGTAAGCAATGCGCACCTCGAGAATGACTAAAATTTAGTAACTTTCCCTACTATTATGTTTGTTCCAAAATTATAGATAAATAAATAAATAAATACGGCCATTATGGTAACTTTTACTAATTTCCTGAATAAAATCCTTTATTTAGATCTGTCTTGCTCAGTTTAACCCTCAGATCCAGGGCGGCCATTTAGAATCTTATTAAGATAATATGTTGTAATCCAGATTTGTATGAATTTGCAAATTATTTTAATAAGAAGTCAGGAAAAACATTTTAAAATCCTTATATCAAAAGTGACCATAAAGCTGATTAACATCATCTACCCAATGCCAAAGAATAAATAAATAAAATAAATGCACCAAATAAATAAAATAAATAAATAATTAAATAAATATATATATAACAACGATAAATAATTAAACAATTAATAATAATTAAGTAAATAAATAAGGTAAGATACGTAATTAGGCAGATATATAGATAGATAGGTAGATAGATAGTTATATAGATGAATACAATCACGATAAAATCATACAACTCACCCTCTTTCATCAACACAATCCGAAATTTGATGTACTTTCTCTTGGCAACTCTTGGTCACAAATAAACATCAAGTCTTCAAAATACCAGAGAGTGGGTGTGTATATGTCATCAGGTGATTTGCCAGACATCTTGGAGCCTTCCAGTTTTCGTAGTTCTCTTCTGAAGGAACTACGAAGACAGTTGATTTTTTTGGTAACATTCTGTCTTGTGCACTGAGGGTCAAGTTCTCTTAGTTTTGCATGTAATTCCCCGATACCCCCATTTCTTAAATTCTTCCACAGTGCTTGGGTTTCCTATATATTTCTATGAAATCAACCACAGTTCACTGAAGTCTGTTATTTCCCTCTCTCTCTCTCTCTCTCTCTCTCTCTCTCTCTCTCTCCTCCTCCACAATACGTGCAACACACAACTGACTAACGACTAGATACATAATCCACAAACTGAGTCAATAGACGCAATGGCTTATTAGGGAATGTACGCTTGTCTCCCTTCTTGGATTTGAATAACGGTTGACCAGCTGTGAGATGAAACGTTATCACTGAGCTACAACAAAGAGAGAGAGAGAGAGAGAGAGGGAGAGAGAGCGATGAATACGCGAACAACTCATTGCCATCAAAATAAAATCATAAGTATCGAAACTAATTATTCGTTGACTTGCATAATTAGCTTGGCTTTTGCATAATTCGTTCAAAATAAACAAGGAATATATCCAACACCATTCTAGACGAATAGCCTCAACAAAAATCGCTACCATAAGTACCTCATTGAAATGGATATCCGCATTTACTTTCATTGTTTTCTTGTTTTGAAACGGTAAGTGGAATGTGCATCCACTTGCACAGGGAATGACCACCAGAAGTATTATTTTTCATTCCGAAAATCTCTTACGGCAAATTTCCACATAACGACATTCCTCTCAATTCCAGCCAATCACGTGGTATTTAATTCCACCACAAATAACCGGCCATGGCAAAAAATAACGCTCATCGGCCAAACTATGAATATTAATTAAAACCGACTCAGTAACAATGGCACAATCACCGTCGTTATTAATATCGCTCAAAATCGCATTCGAAAATACCACCCAATAAAAATGGTATTAATCTTAAATCAAAATTCAAATTCTCAGTCATATTTTCCTGCTAAATTGCATCGTGGAAATGGGTCATCACAAACCATGACATAAATGGATAGTTTTTGTTATGTGGTTCACTAAAAAGGTCCCTCGTCGTTCTATTATTAAACACGTACAGGCAGTATATTGACTTTTGAGTGTGATTTGTTACAATGTTCATCTATTAGAATATCTCGTTTTTTTTTTTTACTTATTTAATCTTACTACAATGATACCATTGTCCAGAATAGTCAGTGTACCGAGCAGTAGTAATGAAAAAGTGGAAATTATCACTAAGACAGTATCTGTGGCTTGTATTTTTGGGGGGCACGGGCTCTTGCCCTAAAACCACCCCCTTAATAAGTATAGTATATATGCTTGTAGTGTATACTAGTAGGAGTGTAAGTAATTCTTATTCCAATGCTAATCTAATTGTCTCTAAAAAGATAATTCCTCTTTAAAAAAATAAAATAGCTCAAATTAGTTACCTTTTATTCTTGAATTCGGAAGAGAACAATTCGCAATAAAAAAAAATATTTTATGAACACAGGAGCTATCATCGTATAATTGCATAAACTTCGGCTCTTGATATTCACGCAAATTCATTTTTTGAAGGTATTCAAGGCGTCTTCAATGGAACTGTATTCATTAGAGGAACTCAAACCAACAATGATCCTTTGGCCCTAAATCATTCTCGGTTCTTTCATGTACAAGGTTCCTCTGTTATTCTTATTTATCATTTGACCCTTAGATAAATCAATCTTTCATCTATTTGGCAAAAGATCTCATGCTTTACTTTCTCTGTAATAAAGCATATCATAAATTACTATAGAGTGAATGTAGCAATTCATACGCTGCTGTTTTATTAGAAGCATTATAGTCCTTTACATCTCGGCTCAAAAAGACCTGACCATAACTTGTTACAAACTTGAATATCAATCATTTCAATTTGAGGATACCTACTTATTTAGTTAGGCCTACACACACACACACACACACACACACACACACACACACAAAACGCAATTAGTACCTCCACTTCATCACAGTGGAAGGGACCTTCATTCCAAGTACAACCATCACTCACTCTCAGCACCAGAAGCGATCCAGTCAACAGGGAAGAGATATGACCCAAGTTCGCTACCCCGACATTGCAATGCAACAGAAATGCTATGCGCTCCTATGCAGATTAGAAATTGTCATTTCCAAGACACCCCATGGAAGCCAAGATCGGTGAATAAATTTATTTATTATTGAATATGGAAACAATTAATTTACAGTCCTGTAAACCAGTACGTACTTGTAACTTGACTGAGAGAATAAGGAAAGCGCAGAACCAGTTCCGTGTAATTTTTTTTTTTTTTTTTTTTTTTTAAAATAAATGTTACAAGGGGTTACAAGGATTAGGATGTCTCAAAGACTTGTTAGTCCTTCCAAGGAGACATCGTGTGCTCACTTATCTGTAGAGCAGGTTTTACTGTGCATTCAGTGTCCTAATGATTTTGTCTAGCTTTCTTTTAAACTCTTCCACGCTGTTGCTGTTTATTGCTGTTTACAACTTCTGAAGGCAGTTTATTCCACGTCTCACATATCTTGTAAGTAAAGAACTTCCCACAATGGGATGTGTTGTATCTGTTCAGTTCTAGTTTTCATCCATTATTTCTTGTCTGGTTTTCATTTAACGTAAATAGGTTCCTGTCTACATTTGTTATGCCTTTCGGTATTTTAAATGTTTTTATTAGTTGTCCTCGCAATCGTCGTGTTTCTAAGCCATACATGAGAGAGAGAGAGAGAGAGAGAGAGAGAGAGAGAGAGAGAGAGAGAGAGAGAGAGAGAGAGAGAGAGAGAGAGAGATTCAATCTAAAATGCTAGACTAAGGTCGCTCTCACACGTGATCACTTTCACGAGGCGATTAAATCCCAGGAAATGGAAATGACAACACGCTCAGTAATGACATTACAATTTCATCTCTCTACTGACAAACGATTAGAACTCTAATCCAAAACAATACCGTGCAGAAATTTTATCATGTGAAAAATAAATGCATTTATTCTGTTATTAAAATAAGGGATATCAGAGGAAAAAATGTATAATATTTTGAACAATCTGACACCCATGAAGTATGTATAATAAATACTTCATTGCACTTGATGTTAATCATAATTTACATTACGTAAATTACAATTTGACACTTAATTAGGACGGTAATTCTTTTCTTTATTAGACAGATTGTGTTCTAAAAAATTATCGCACAAATCAAAGATATTGATGTGCATGTAATTATTTATAAATAAAATGTGCAGACACTTTTCCTAATACAGATGAATATGTACGGAACGTTGTGCAGTTTATAAAAAAAAATTAGAAGTTCAATGAAAAATAAAGAGAGAGAGAGAGAGAGAGAGAGAGAGAGAGAGAGAGAGATTTTCGCAAGCATTTGAACAAGGCGTGATCCGACCCCCAGCTTACTCGGGGGAAGCGTGTTCAAATCTCCGGGCAAACAGCGAATATAATTGTTCTGTGCTGTTTAACATCCACATTATTTATTTTTTTTTACATTTTCATTCTAATAAATAAATCATGAATAGCATATTCTAAAATTTCTGTACCTTTGACTCCTCGCAAAACGCCTCTTCATACCTTTCTAGCCCTTTCATAGACCTTTCCTCTCACCACCCAACAAGAACAACAACAGCAAGAAGAAGGAAAATAACAACAGGAACAACAAAGCAGTCTGTAGGCTTACTCCCCGAGTAAGCGAAAAGTCACTTTTCACGGAGAAAGGAGAGGAACTTCCAATTCATACGACTTAGCTTTCTGCAGATGGTAGTAATTTGAATAATAATCAGCTGGAACTGAAAGTTATAGCAAAGAAAATAGTCATTATTGATAAGAGTCAATACAACGGACGATCAAAATAACAATAGTGGGCGGCTGATTAGTGACGCTGGAAAAGATGATGATGATGATGTTACAATTTACTATATTTTTGAAGCGCCTCCGTGGCGTGATCGGTATGATCTTGACCTGCCATCTCGGTGGCCGCGAGTTCGATTCTCGAGTATTCCATTAAAGAGTGAGAGATGTGTATTTCTGGTGACAGTTCACTCTCGACGTGGTTCGGAAGTCACGTTAGCCGTTGGTGCCGTTGCTGAATAACCACTGGTTCCATGCAACGTAAAAACACCATAAAATTTGCATTATTATTGAGAAAAGGCGTCGGAAAGAGGAAAATAAATGGATACAGTGTGATAGCATTAAAAAAAATCGGAAACTAGATTTAGTGATTTTTTAATACTTTTTTCTCGTTAACCCAGCACGTAGGACGGTGAAATGAATAATGAAAATCAAGCCAATAAATTGACGCACGTATATAATATATATATATATATATATATATATATATATATATATATATATATATATATATATATATATATATTATATATATATATCATAGATAGAGAGAGAGAGAGAGAGAGAGAGAGAGAGAGAGAGAGAGAGTTATTTTGAGGGAGTGACAGATGTTTGTGTGTGAGAGAGAGAGAGAGAGAGAGAGAGAGAGAGAGAGGGATTCAATCTAAAATGCTAGATGACTGTCAATGCAAATTAATGCATCAATTCGAAAGCGACGTCAGAGAAACACGATCAAATGTAACCTTCATTTGTCATGTTTCCCTCTTGTCCTTTCTTTCACTTCACTCTACTTTCTCTCAATGGTTCTCCCTCGCCTTCCCTCCCCTGGGTCCTTCATTATTTTCCATTTTCATTCACCAATAAATGTTCTGATTTCTCTGCTCAACCACAACTTGTCTTACTTGAAACAACTTTCTTAGACTCGTATATCTTCCTTCCCCTATTTGCCTCTCTCTCTCTTCTCCTCCTCCCATTATCACTTCGGTCCCATTCATTTTCTCGAGCCCCTTTTCAATTTTCCGGTCTTATCTCACTTACCCTCATTTATCAAAGCTCTATGTTTCTTTCCCAAGCGAAGAGCAGCGATCGTCTTTCTCCTTAACATTAATTGCAAAGTTTCCCCGAAGTCTAATTTCCAGTCCCACAAATCACCTTCTCATTCTTCTCCTTTCTCTCTCCCTCCAGGATTTTCCTGCATCTTTTCTTCAACCATCTCCATTTTTACTAAGAGTAGAGGCCGACGGTAAGGGCATCCCAATGTGTCTTTGTATAACAGGCTCGAAAAAAAATAAACGTGTAACTCCTAAGTGGATTACAGTTTTCCACTGCGTCTTTATTCATCTAAACATGAATATCGGCTAAGACTTTCCTGGACAGTTAGCTCGTTATAGAAAACGGAAAGAAAACGGAACTTGGAACCAACTGACAGGAACAATAAAACCAAATGGGCCTCTTGCAAGGCTGCAATAAGGTCCTCGAAGCAGAGATAATTCCTTTCCACGCACGTTCACGAGGGTCTTCTCACGACCTATGAAATGATGAAGTCATTATCACTAATTACCGACCATAGAGACGAACGAGAGAACGACATATTGAGTGGCTCGAGGGAACCCTTAGGACGGCAGATGGCGTCTCCTGCCATCTTCAGAGAATCGTTTTGAGGAATGAGATCCTTCCAGACCCCTTGTTCTGGAGGAGGTATCCTTTCTGATGGGTTTTCAGAAAAAGGGAACCTAATGGGAATTCTATTGGGAAGCTTTAAAACAAGAAAAAAAATGATGATTTAGTGATACTGACTGAATCGCTGCGTTTAAATTGAAGTCTTGCACCTCTTTTGTAGTCTGTCAATGATAGATTCAGCTGACATTTTGCCAGCACTGGATCTTACTCGAACGAACCGCCCATTAAATCTCCTGTGGATAGGAATGTAGAGTAGGATATAACCAAAAAACTACACAAATAAATATATAAAAAAATATGAAATAAAAATGAATGTACTTTTGATTCTTCACTTGAATG
>NC_087215.1:14817582-14825082 GCF_015104395.2 Macrobrachium nipponense | reverse complement strand
TCCTTCATAATCAAGTTGTTTTTGTGTTTGCTTATGAAAAGACTTCAGGGCTCCATACACTAAACGACTGCCTGAACGATTGTCGTTATCGACGCACACACACACACACACATAAGCACTATTCAGACAGTACGAACAATCTCCGCACCGGTTTCAGTCAGAACAAAGATTTTGCCTCGGGAAGACATGGCATCATCTCTCTAGAAGAGAGGCGCCGATAGCGTTATATCGGCAGACAAACACATACTTTGAACGACCTGTGCATGAGAGACTTAAGCCGCAAGCCAGCAACCTGGTCGAGACAGATTCAGCTGAGATCGTTCAGATCACGAAACTCAGCCCACTTTTGCATTCAGACAAGCCCATAGGCAGTGTTATTGCGAACGATACAGACAATCGTTCAGTGTATGGGGCCCTTCCAGGGAATCCTCCATTTCCAGGGAATAAAGATCCTTCCCCGCTGACTCTCTTCCTTTTAGGATTCACGTCGTTTGTAGACTTAGCTTATATATATTATATATATATATATATATATATATATATATATATATATATATATATATATATATATATATATGTATATATATATATATATATATCTATATATATATATATATATATATATATACATATACACTCGGCAGTGTTGCCAAAGCGCGGAGAAATAACCAAAAGTGGCGGAGATGCGGGGGGGATCGGCATTGAATGCAGAGCTGAGGTCTCCACTCCTCACGTATGCGGCGCTGTAGGTCTGCATATAGTATATATGCTTTTAAAACTTTTTTTTCATTAATAAAAAATGATTGAAATTATATAATATTTTTGAAAATACTAATATTTTTGAAAAATTAACCATTTTCACTAGTCTCGAGTGTTCGTGAGCCAATATCATATAAGATCATATACGATTTTCAATTAAGAACCGATTTTGTCAACAGCAGATGACGGTAACCCAATGCATTCACACTTTGGGTCCAGCAATCTTTAATTTGCCTTTGTAATTATATATATAGGTTAGTAAAATTTGGTTAATTTGTGAAATCTTAGGGTGAAGACTGACTTAAATTAATGTAAACTTAGTCATGTGTAAACGAGTTTTTATTTATTTTTTGAGAAAACAACTGCAAATATGTGTTAGGCAATTTCATTAGTTGAAGTGATTCAACTGATTATACCGAATAAGTTTTCGATATCAGTATGCTAGAAAGTGGTGTATTATAATCGTGGATTTTTCTTTATAATTAATGTAGCTTATTGATAAAAAACAAAAGGACCAATTATGATGTGCTCTTTCCCAATTTTTGAAACTCATAGCCCTGAATAGTGCATTCGTTTGGCTTAGGATTGGCGCATGTGTAACCATAAATCATGCATAATATGCTGTCCATTCTCTGGGGATATCTCATTTCAAAATATCCGGATCATAAAGGTGGCATATAGAACTAGATGTTTCACATCGTTTTTGTCAGTTTTACAATGTTATAGCATTGATTTTTTTAAGCCTAGACCTATGTTTTAATATATTAGGTTTTTTTTGTTTATTATCATTAATACTTCAGCAAACGTTTGATTTAACATACAGCATACTACCTAAGTGACAAATGTGGCCTAAAAAAGAAAAGAAAGAATAAACTACTTGTGAATATCGAAGGATTTATGGAGCTTGTCAACTTACCCTGTGGGGAACGCAAAGAAATGAATGCAAAACCAACCGTTTTTAGTAAAGAAATACATTTTAGTGCAGTTTTTTGTAACTTCCCACTTTTTGCTGAAAGTTTTATGAATAAATTTACTTGCCCTTGTTCACTTTGTAAGGCCTAATTTACCGCTCAATCATATACAACAATCATAAATATAAAACAGTACACACACGCGCGCGCACACACACACACACACACACACACACATATATATATTATATATATATATATATATATATATATATATATATATATATATATATATTTATATATACACCCACATATATATATATATATATATATATATATATATATATATATACTATATATATATATATATATATATATATATATATATATATATATATATATATATATATATATATATATATATCGAATGTAATAAACCAACTTCAAGACTGAACATTGTCCGCGTATCTCGTTCGATTCTAAATTTTACTATCATTAAAGTTACGTAATGTTTCAAAATATATGAAGCACCTGAATTTCGGAAAGGGGAAAATCTTACTCTAAAAAAGTTTAATTAGTAAACCCAACTCATATACTGGAAAAGATACGGTTAATATAATATAACCAGGATGACTATTTCGTCTAGTTAGTGTAGCAACATAACATTGCTTGGCAATTAACACCACACCTCCCGGTGCGGAGCTAGTTTCTTTCTAGGTGACGTGCGGACTTCGCGGCAACCTGATACTCGGTAAATACCGACAATTAGATTGTCTTGTGACATTTTTAGTGCTTGCACTTTTTCAGAGCTAAGCACCACAAAAATGAAATTCCCAGGCTTTACTACTCAAAGTGACCCCAAGGCAAACGCTACGATCAGTAGCCATCTTTATTTGATCGTTTTTCCAGATAGGAATATGTTAATTTAGCCACAGCTGAAAAATAATAGTCATTTCTTCATATTTTCCACAATAAGTTTTAATTTTCTATCTAATTTTGATAAGGACGCAAAAATCATTCAAAGAATGAGATTGAAAATCAGAGAGAGAGAGAGAGAGACTGGCGAAAGCAGAATCTTCTTCAGCTCTGAATCCCAGATCGTGTCCCCTGCCCTTACCTGGCACAGGGGACACGACCTGGGATTCAGAGCTGATGAGGATTTTGCTTTCGTCAGTCTCTCTCTCTCTCTCTCTCTCTCTCTCTCTCTCTCTCTCTCTCTCATTTGTCAAACGATCTCTGTTTCATTATCAAAATTAAATAGAAAATTAAAACTCCGTGAGAAAAATATGAAGAAATCACGATTATTTTTCACCTAAGGCTAAATTTAACATAAAAATTCTGTATACGGGAAAACAATAAAAGTAAAATGGTTACTGATCGTTGTGTTCGTCATGTGTTAATCCTTGGGTCGTTGACACAACTTTATTTCATTTTTGCGGTGCTAAGCCCTGAATTGGGTGAAAGCACTAAAATTGTCCCAATGCATAAGAAAATCTGCTATTTCAAAATAAAAAGGTTCTCAACAGAAACTTAGTCCTACATATGAATTTATTTTTGTAAATGTCCATCACAATTTGCAACGCCAAGCGTAAATAAGAAAAACAAAATAAATCAGGAAATATTAACAGATTGCAAACAAGACAAGGTCACGACTTGTATCAATGACAGAATCGAAAACCTTTAGTTACATTCAGTACAGTTCATTGAATACACTGACTGTTAACAGTTTTCCGGCTGAGATAATGAAATAAAAGCAAAATTATTTACCAAAATCTGAATGAAAAACTGCAATTAAACAAACGAAGAACGAGAGAACAAGTCCATGGCAAAACTACTTCTTTCTTACTGCATCGTCCATGAAAAAAAAAAATCACAATGGCCAAGGGGGGGGGGGGGGGAGTTATGTATTCATTCAGTAAAAATAAATAAATTTCAAAACACGAAACAAAGCGAAGATTTTCGGAGAACTTATGAAAAGGGTCAGACAGAAAAGAGAAATTTGAAAAACGAGCGAAGAACAACGAAAAAGGCTAATTACAGAAATAGTGAGTGCGTTGGTGTTGATAGAGAGAGAGAGAGAGAGAGAGAGAGAGAGAGAGAGAGAGACAGAGACAGAGACAGAGAGAGAGGAGCAATTTCATTACATTTCAGGCGAACTTTTAATTAAAACCACGTGGTTTCCTTCTCATAAATGAATGATGTTGAAGTTCCAAATAGAGAGATTCAAGGAAAACAAATTTGGTGATTTTATTTTCTTTTTTTCTTCCTTTTAATCCCCGCTAACTCGGGCGACTTCTACCCCAAAAGCAAATATTTCCCAAGACTTGGAAGCAAATAGCTGATATGAATTAATATGGATCGAAGAGGAAGGGGAGCCACAGATGAAAGGGGAAAATTCCAAAGCCTTTGCAGTCAATTTCATTATTGTAATTATTTCAAATTTATGTACATTTTGACAAGCTCTATCCATGGATGGAAATCTAGATCAGAGGTCTCATAAGGTCACTTTTTCATAAGGTATCTCAGTGGCTGATTATCTGGCTAAGATATAAACGAGAATTCAAATGTCATTTGACGGAGGTTGTTACAAATCAAACATGAACTTCCGGTAACCCATCCACCTTTCTCCCGAACCTTTTTAAGACCTTGACGTTCGTTTTCAATGGTTGAATCTCATTAGCAAAAAAGAGAAATTCACCCACAGCTTCTGTTGAATTGTAAACACCAATAATGTCGTCTTTGAATGTACATACGCGTTGAAATTCTTTAGGTAATATTTGTACGAGAGAGAGAGAGAGAGAGAGAGAGAGAGAGAGAGAGAGAGAGAGAGAGAGCTCCTCTCTCCCTCATTCATGAGAGAAATTCTATTTGCAGAAGAGAGGAGGAAGAGTTGAGAACAGATCAAAAGGATTGTTATTATCATCTACGAAATCTATAGACTTTCATTTCCACCTACTCTTGGGACCTTATTTGTTATTCAAATCAGCCAGCGCGCATGCGCCCGCACACCACAGGGGTTCTATGATGCTCGATTACGCAACACTTGATACGCGATATCGAATCGATATTTGTTGTACGAGACATTGTGCGCATGCGCATAGCATGTATTCCAAAGGGCGAGCTACGTCATCTATAAAACGTTGGATAAATATGACAAATGAACACTGGAAATGTATAAATACTGAATAATGACGACCAGTCGCACAAAACAAAAAACAAAAAACAAAAACAAACAAAACAAACCAAAGGATAGGAATCGGATAAAAGGATGAATTTGGAGAATATAAAAAAATATATACAATAACGACACCGGATAAATTGAGAAAATAAATAAAAACAGTCAAATAATGGGACGAATTAAGAAAATAAAAAAAATCATACAGTTAAGGAAACGGAACGAGGAAAGAAAGGAGAGATTAAAAAACGATCAGAAATACACCAACGCGAAAGCGAGGTAAAGAAACGGAACTTCAGAGAGACGAAAGAAAAACATTTTTTTTGAAAATGTGGGAGTTTTTAAAAAACCATAAATATAACGGTAAGAAAAATACATGACAGGAAAAAGAAGAAATAATATAAAGAAGAAACAATAAAACAAAAAAGAGATAATGTATTTTTATAAAAAGTATATATATATATATATATATATATATATATATATATATACTATATATATATATATATATATATATATATATATATATATATGCAGAAGCCAGGTACTATGTCGTACCTCTAAGTAAATGGGGATACAATCCACAATGAAGTAAATTCCTCTTGTAGTTTAAAATATATATTACTTGTATAGGATTAAAGCTTTCGACCATCAACTGTGGTCTTGTTCACTGAAGTGAACAAGACCACAGTTGATGGTCGAAAGCTTTAATCCTATACAAGTAATATATATTTTAAACTACAAGAGGAATTTACTTCATTGTGGATTGTATCCCCATATATATATATATGTTATATATATATATATATATATATATATATATATATATATATATATATATAATAATATATATAAAATATATATAATAGTGTACTGCATCTTTCAAGATGAAAAGAAAAAGGGATTTTTTCTTCGTCTTTTCAACCTTTTATATCATGAATCCTAACCTCACCCCTCCCCCCCGACAACACAAAACTAGCACTAATCCCATTACAGGATCCTACCCTCCCCAAGATGAAAAGGAACCCGAAGTAAGAATCCTGTCCCATTCCTATCCTTGTGTGAGGCGCAGGATTTCCTTCTTGCCTCTCGATCCTACAGGAAGGATCCCATGTTCCCCCCCAGGGCATCTCCTCCTGAAGGGAGAGAGAGAGAGAGAGAGATCATGAACAAAATATGTATATATATTGTGTATAACAGTTTTATATTTCAAGAACTTTTCTTGAGAGAGAGAGAGAGAGAGAGAGAGAGAGAGAGAGAGAGAGAGAGAGAGAGAGATATTATGAAAAAAATATGTTTATATATAAATTTGTGGAGCTAGATTTTTGTCACCGTTTATATTCTAAACAGTTTTCTGGAGAGAGAGAGAGAGAGAGAGAGAGAGAGAGAGAGAGAGAGCGAGAGAGAGAGAGAGATTATGAACAAAATAAATAAAATGTTCATATATATAAATATATATATATATTATATATATATATATATATATTATATATATATATATATAAATATATAATTTAAATACTTTAAAATAAATGTTATGACCACGAGAATTTAATGAAACCAGCCTTACTGACCAATAATAATCTATAACAACAGCTGTTTATAAGTCAGCAACCACTAAATATGGCCTTCTTTATGACGGAACAGAGGACGTTTTGCAAGATACGTTTCCCGCCATCGTGGTCAACATACATGAGCGCGACCTTGCCAGGTCCTTTCAGTCTAGTTTGGTTAATACTCTCTAAAGGCTATTTTGGCTGAGGGAGGGCGGGGGTGGGGGGTGGCAGATGGTTGCAAGGTATACAAATCAGGTTATCGGAGATTTGTGAATCTGAAATTGTCGTTTAAATCTCAAATTTGACTGGAAGATTTAAAATTAGCACTTTACCTAAATGATATCAAATGTACGGAATAATAGTTGCGACTAAACGATTACAAAATATTAACATCAAACGCAGCCAAGATTAACATTCGTAATCGTTCTATTCAAGCAGCCTAAAACTAACACTTCATATATAAAAACTATACTAATAAAACATTTGACAAGAGCATTTACAGACTGCCAGGGCTAAAGCATCACGCGCCAAAAGGAACCGCTTTTTCAAGTAACTTACATTCCTAGCTTTCCACGAAGCACAATTCCTATCTCTCCCAAACTACTACCTTTCCTATCTCTCCACAAGTTACACCTCTATCTCTCCCACTCGTACACCCGCTCCCCCACCCCCAACACCACCCCATCCTCGAAAAAAACCTAGGCCTTCCATATAAGAAATAACTAATGAAATATTAAAAATAAAACAAATTGAAATAACATCTCCAAAGGAGTTTTCTCTAAACCAACATCGCCTACAACGATGATTCAAGAGGCAGCTTGGGAACCCCCCGGCAACAACCCCCCCCCCCCCCCCCCACCCGCAACAAGACCCATAATTCCCGGGTGCCAATAAAAGTGGAACAGGACGAAGGAGAGGCTCAGTGCTTAATTGGTCGTCTAGGTCGAAATGGAGCCCCCTGTTCAGCTCTCTCTCTCTCTCTCTCTCTCTCTCTCTCTCTCCTCAACGAAGTCTATAGTTTCCATTTAAAAAAAAAAAAAAAGGACTTCATCTTTTGAAAAATTTTTTTAGAAACTATTTTCTCGCGTCACTGGTAGTT
>NC_087215.1:14752582-14812582 GCF_015104395.2 Macrobrachium nipponense | reverse complement strand
TTTAAAAACTACGTCGTAAATTGTTTTTAAAAACGTATTCAGGAACTCGATCTGCGAATTCTCCCCCCGACTCGACTTCGAAGCTCAACACGAGACAGGAGGATGTCCTCATCCTTCATCCTTTCGAGATTTCGAAGGATTTCAGTGGAAACTGACTCACAACGAAATGACATCCAAGAAATAAGCGTTCCAAAGATCTGGAGAATCTGACCAATAAAGCTTCATTACTTGTACTATAGTAAATTCACATCACCCGTGCATCTGATGTCTAGGCCAGTCCCTTACGACGCTCCTCATTGCCTGTTGACAAGTCAATCACAGGGCTGGAAACCCTCAGTCTCTCGAGAGAGTTCACAAAGGCAGGATGTACGTTCCACCTCTCCTGAGGGATACTTTTGAGAGACGATCCCCAAGGAGAGGTGGAATATACATCCTTGCTATGTGAACTCTCTCGAGAGAGACTGAGAGTTTCCAGCCCTGTGATTGGCTTATCAACATCCAATCAGGAGCGTCGTAAGAGACTGCCCCTAGACATAAGATGCACTGCTGATGTGAATCTACCATAGGTGAATTACCTTCCATGATTATGACTCTGACATCAACCAATCCTGATTCACGACTCATCCAGACAGCCTTCCTTCGCCTCAGTTTTATTTAAAAGTAAAAAAAAATTGGTTTTCTTTATTTTCTCTCGCATGAAAGATGGGAAGAATATATATATATATATATATATATATATATATATATATATATGTATATATATATATATATATTATATATATATATATATATATATATATATATATATATATTTATTTATATGACTTTTCGCAGAATATTCATCGCCGCTTCCACCAAAACCACAGTCGACTGCCATGACTTCTCTCTCTCTCTTAATTTTATTTTACTGAACTTTCCCCATCTTAACCGGCTCAATTATACGGCCCATTTTTCGTTTGAACGGAATCCGTCCACAAATTCTCATATGCATATGCAAGGATTAAGTCTCGCTGGAGAGAGAGAGAGAGAGAGAGAGAGAGAGAGAGAGAAGTGGCTTTGTTATTAGCCTAAGAGGTCGTAAATTTCCTATCTCGCATTTTTGCTGGATTGTTTGTTGCTCTCGCTCTCTCTCAAGACTTATGCACTCGCAAATACTCCTTGCATATGCATATCTCAATATATGGAAGGACCTCGCTCGGGCGAAAAACGAGCTGGATAATTGAGAGAGAGAGAGAGAGAGAGAGAGAGAGAGAGAGAGAGAGAGAGAGAGAGAGAGAGGAAGTCGAGTAAAATAAAATGCTGAAAAAAAAACAATTGCAACCAAGGGAGTTCTCGACGTACACTGATTTCATGTTTGGTAGGAGGTCTGTTGCACGGGTGTTACGGCCTCTGAGAGAGGTCCGCTTCAGGTTTGATATGAAATAAATAAATAAAAAAAAAATCAACACCAACAGTTGAAATTGGGCATACGAATATAGAAAGAAACACTAACACAACAAAGGTTTATTTACAAGCTTACTAACACAGGTAAATGCAGAATGGTATCTCCTATTTACATAAGAAAATAGAATCTTACACTGCATGAACGGGGGAACAGTGAGGTAATTCAAATACTTGCTGCTTACTTAAGCAACTCGAAGCGATGGCTTCACAAAGGGAAAACGGTGATTGCAGACGTCCTCTTGACTCCGTATTGCAGAAAATAGTCTACTCTTGATACTTGAAAGGCAGGCACTCCCAAAAACCTCTAGCAGGACCTTTTCTTCTCTGAAGTCTGCTCAACGTCGAGTTAACACGGTCGTCCACTCCTGAAGACGACTAGACCAGTATTATCCAACCAACTCTCGAGCAACTTTTCTTCTGATCCTTCGTCGGTCCCTTTTTCTCTTATCTCTCTCGGATGATCTCTGCTGCTGCTGCTGATCTGTCACTGATAATCTGATCTGCGGCTCTTACTGAGAATATCTCTCTGACAATCTCTGCTGCTGCTGCTACGACCATCGTATTTATACAGCACTCTGGGGGCGGAGCCTACGGCGAACGTCACAGGCTCCCGAGATTACTAGAACTTCGTAGAAGACTCTCGACGGAATATTGCATCATATTTCGCTGCGTTTCTCCCGCCACTTAGGCGCGTGTGTGCGCTCCACAACACGGCCGACGATTCTAGAACAGCTGCGAGAACAGGCACCTCCAACACGGGCGCGAAAGCCTCCTTGTTGCAGAACTTCTCGAAGATGCGTTTCCTTTCCTTTATCTTTCTTTGCTATGAAGCAATTACCATCACAACGGGGGTTTCCTTGCTTCATTTTTTTTTTTGGAAGGGGGATGCAATGGAAAAGTTTATATGGAAAACGAATCAGCTTTTGATAAATAGATCAACTTGAAGGCGAAGAAAACATCTTTGAAGAAACAGATGCACATCGAAAGGTTGTACCTGTAATATGTATTTACATTATTTTTTTTCAATTTCTGTTTCCAGCATTTTAACGTTACCTAATCAAAATAATTTTTAGAGCAAGAAATAAGAACGTAGGAAATATTAATTATTTCCATTTCATTACACAACTTGACTTGGCAACTTAATCGATTCCAAATACTCCTATGAAGAAATTGGACGGAAATTCCAATACGTGAAATTGTTCCTTCCTTAAGCCAGGACTAACAGATATAGGAAGAATTCTCTCCTCTCTCTCTTCTCTTCCTCTCTCTCTCTCTCTCTCTCTCTCTCCAGAGACATCCTCGCTTACAAATCGTCCTTTCAGATACATCAAAATTTATGGACGAATTCCGCTCCAACGAAAAGGGAGTCGGGTAACTGAAAGTCGAGGAAAATAAAAAGGCGGTTTTGGTGGGAACTCAGACTGATATTTGGCGGGAATATAAATTCAACGGTTTGGAAGATTTGCCATCATATTTGGCGGGAAAATAAAGAAAACGGGTTTGTTTTGGAATGTGAAGAGATGGTTTATTCAAGGAAGGGAGACTGGATGAATTGAGGTCATACCAAATAAGGCCATTTATTTAATTATTCATGTTGTTGTTGCTACAAGAAGGTACAATTTTAGATCTAACCTGATACTGTATACATTCCATAATAATAACTTGAAATTAAAGTTTTCGTAAAAAAAAACAAAAAAAACATAAATAAATAAATTAATTAATACGTAAATAAATCCCAGGAGTAAAAATCAACAATAATTGTCTTATGAGGTACATTTTCTTATATATATTATTTTACCCGAGTGATAGGCCTATACAGCTGATGAGGCCTACCCCCTACGTACACGGAAGATACTGTAAACACAAAAACTCCGCATTATTCGTCTTATTTATCGTATAATCACTTCTCATCGATAACCAGATCTTACGATGGAATTAAACCATTATTTAGTACTAATTCAAGTCAGCGGCCTTTCTTGTCATTATGCAAGTAGATATTAGAAACTGGCTGACTTTGAGACAAGGAGTAAATCACTATCTTATCTATTTAATGGATACGTAAAATTGAGTTTTTTTTTTTTTTTTTTTTTTTTTTTGCCTGCTCTGGAGAACATGAAAGAAAATGGAGATGTCACAATGGTTGATTACTATAGCTTATAGGTTTGGGATGGACACTAAATGTTTGTCAAAGATCCTGAGACGTAAATAATTCATTTTAACGATGCTGGAATGGGGAAACATCTTCGTTATTTTATGGAATCTTTATTTCGTATTACCTACAAATTCCACATTTCATTTTCCAGTCCCATTTCCATGAGAGAGAGAGAGAGAGAGAGAGAGAGAGAGAGAGAGAGAGAGAGAAGTGGCTTTGTTATTAGCCTAAGAGGTCGTAAATTTCCTATCTCGCATTTTTGCTGGATTGTTTGTTGCTCTCGCTCTCTCTCAAGACTTATGCACTCGCAAATACTCCTTGCATATGCATATCTCAATATATGGAAGGACCTCGCTCGGGCGAAAAACGAGCTGGATAATTGAGAGAGAGAGAGAGATTAGAGAGAGAGAGAAGAGAGAGAGAGAGAGAGAGAAGAGAGAGGGAAGTCGAGTAAAATAAAATGCTGAAAAAAAAACAATTGCAACCAAGGGAGTTCTCGACGTACACTGATTTCATGTTTGGTAGGAGGTCTGTTGCACGGGTGTTACGGCCTCTGAGAGAGGTCCGCTTCAGGTTTGATATGAAATAAATAAAAAAAAAAAATCAACACCAACAGTTGAAATTGGGCATACGAATATAGAAAGAAACACTAACACAACAAAGGTTTATTTACAAGCTTACTAACACAGGTAAATGCAGAATGGTATCTCCTATTTACATAAGGAATAGAATCTTACACTGCATGAACGGGGGGAACAGTGAGGTAATTCAATACTTGCTGCTTACTTAAGCAACTCGAAGCGATGGCTTCACAAAGGGAAAACGGTGATTGCAGACGTCCTCTTGACTCCGTATTGCAGAAAATAGTCTACTCTTGATACTTGAAAGGCAGGCACTCCCAAAAACCTCTAGCAGGACCTTTTCTTCTCTGAAGTCTGCTCAACGTCGAGTTAACACGGTCGTCCACTCCTGAAGACGACTAGACCAGTATTATCCAACCAACTCTCGAGCAACTTTTCTTCTGATCCTTCGTCGGTCCCTTTTTCTCTTATCTCTCTCGGATGATCTCTGCTGCTGCTGCTGATCTGTCACTGATAATCTGACTGCGGCTCTTACTGAGAATATCTCTCTGACAATCTCTGCTGCTGCTGCTACGACCATCGTATTTATACAGCTAGGCTCTTGGGGGCGGAGCCTACGGCGAACGTCCACAGGCTCCCGAGATTACTAGAACTTCGTAGAAGACTCTCGACGGAATATTGCATCATATTTCGTGCTGAAGAACGTTTTCTCCCGCCGCGCACTTAAGGCGGCGTGTGTGCGCTCCAAACAACACGGCCGACGATTCTAGAACCAGCTTGCGAGAACAGGGCACCTCCCAACCACGGGTTCCGCGAAGCCTCCTTGTTTGGTCAGAACTTCTCGAAGATGCGTTTCCTTTTCCTTTCTCTTTCTTTGCTATGAAGCAATTACCATCACCAACGGGTTTCCTTGCTTCATTTTTTTTTTTGGAAGGGGGATGCAATGGAAAAGTTTATATGGAAAACGAATCAGCTTTTGATAAATAGATCAACTTGAAGGCGAAGAAAAACCATCTTTGAACAAAAAACAGATGCACATCGAAAGGTTGTACCTGTAATATGTATTTACATTATTTTTTTTCAATTTCTGTTTCCAGCATTTTAACGTTACCTAATCAAAATAATTTTTAGAGCAAGAAATAAGAACGTAGGAAATATTAATTATTTCCATTTCATTACACAACTTGACTTGGCAACTTAATCGATTCCAAATACTCCTATGAAGAAATTGGACGAAATTCATACGTGAATTCTTCCTTAACCAGGACTAACGATATAGAGAATCTCTCTCTCTCTCTCTCTCTCTCTCTCTTCTCTCTCTCTCTCCAGAGACATCCTCGCTTACAAATCGTCCTTTCAGATACATCAAAATTTATGGACGAATTCCGCTCCAACGAAAGGGAGTCGGGTAACTGAAAGTCGAGGAAAATAAAAAGGCGGTTTTTTTGGGTGGAACTCAGACTGATATTTGGCGGGAATATAAATTCAACGGTTTGGAAGATTTGCCATCATATTTGGCGGGAAAATAAAAAAAGAAACGGGTTTGTTTTTGGATGTGAAGAGATGGTTTATTCAAGGAAGGGAGACTGGATGAATTGAGGTCATAACCAAATAAGGCCATTTTATTTAGTACTAATTCAATCAGCGCCTTTCTTTGTCATTATGCAGTAGATATTAGAAACTGCCTGACTTTGAGACAAGGAGTAAATCACTATCTTATCTATTTAATGGATATGTAAAATTGAGTTTTTTTTTTTTTTTTGCCTGCTCTGGAGAACATGAAAGAAAATGGAGATGTCACAATGGTTGATTACTATAGCTTATAGGTTTGGGATGGACACTAAATGGGTGTCAAAGATCCTGAGACGTAAATAATTCATTTTAACGATGCTGGAATGGGGAAACATCTTCGTTATTTTATGGAATCTTTATTTCGTATTACCTACAAATTCCACATTTCATTTTCCAGTCCCATTTCCATGAGAGAGAGAGAGAGAGAGAGAGAGAGAGAGAGAGAGAGAGAGAGAGAGAGAGATTAGGTCTTCCATCCCAGAGGGAAAATCCCGTGGCCTCTTTTGGCCCCTCAAATTCCGAGTCCCCTGACCTTTCGCGATGGTGCCACCAAACGGCATTTTATTCATCTTTCGGAAATTTAAAATGCCCCCTTTTTTGGGGGGGGAGGGGGGAGGGTGGGGGAGCTACAGTGTTGTGTTACTATTTTTAAAACGCTTCATGTCTCACGTTAAGCTATTCAGGCAAATTGTAGGCAAATGACGTCTAATCCCACGAATTACAATTACGTTAATTGGAGTTCGCCGTCATCAGATCACGGGTCACGAAAGTTCATAAATATCACAGGGATAAAAAATATCGTGCATAAAACTCACGGTTCGTTACAATTTCTTCCTCTAGAACGAAGCGAATTGTTTAATTAGTCATTTCACGGAGGTGTTTAAAACGCGTCAACTTAAAATCCCATATAATAAATTAACCAAACGCCAAGGAAGTCCTTCACTATCCCCACTCATTTATAACTCACGCACAATAATAAAACATTCCACGCTTCATTAATGGCCTGTTTTCATCCCATAACTTAGCATCTATACCCTGGAGACTTAACACGCCCACTTTCATGAGAATCCAGTCACTCTCTCGTTTTCATAATCTCACACATCCTTCTATTCCACCACCGACATTTTTCTTGCCTCTCAATAACTGATTTCTACACCATGAATCGTCAATATTTTCCTTTTATCACTTTGATAATTCTGTCTTTTATTTTCCTTTTGGACTTTCTCCATGTTTTCCTCTTTTCCATGTCTCTCTTTGTCCCCACTTACTCTTCTCATTCTCGCTCCTCTTTCCCTTCATCCTCATCCCATCCTACCCCAACCCTCCCCCTTCCCTGGGGGAAACCCCTCCAACCGATAGAAACGAAAACGGGGCCACATTAGACGCTCTCACTCCCCGAGAACAACAGCGGAAACAACAATATGTCCTTCTGGCACCCAAAGGGGAACAGCGGTGCTTACCAGGTACAATAGGCGTCGTTGAGGACAAGAACAGATAATTTCTTCCTCGAAATGACCTCTTGTGACTACCAATCGCTGCCGTGGAGGAACTTTCTTTTTTTCTGTCCTACTAAAACTATTTCGTTTATGAAATCGTATCTTTTCTCATTTTCTCTCCGCCCGAATTCGTTTCTCTGAGGACCATCATTCAGTTTCGTTAAATATCTATCTATCTATCTATCTATCTATCCTATCTATCTGTCTATATATCTATCTATCTATCTATGCATTTATATATTATTATTCTTTATAAATTCGTCTTTTTTCTTCTTATCTTCTTTCGGCCTAAGAATGTTTCGCTTAGGACAACAATTCAGTTCAGTTCCAGGAAGGCCTCAGAGAAGACGGGATCCTGCGCTCGAGGAAACACGAGAAACAACGGCCCAGACGACTCATGAAAAATGCGACCCCGACTAGGAATCAAGCCGAGAAAAAGAAGATCTATTGCTATGTCCTGTATATCTGGTAATACTATCTCTCTCTCTCTCTCTCTCTCTCTCTCTCTCTTCTCTCTCTTCTTTGTATGTCTCTTTTTTATCAATTTCAATCCCATAAAATACGTTCCAAGTTTTTTCCAATCTCTCCTCTCTATCCTTTCCTTCCTTCTCTCTCTCTCGAAAAACCTCTCTCTTCTCTCTCTCTCATCTCTCTCTGTCTCTTTTTTTTTCTTTTTTATCAATTTTTTTTCATCTATCGTTCCAAGTTTTTCAATCTCTCTTCTCTCTCTCTCTCTCTCTCTCTGTACCTCAAGCCTTTGTTTCATTCCATTAGCTCTCCAGCGCTCTCCGTCATACCTAAATAAAGCAGAGGCAAACAAACAATGACATTAATGCGCTGAGATATCCTTCATTTAAACGACGGCCTTTCCTTTCGCCGTAAAGTGGCCCTTATACTTAGGGACACTTTACGAGGGAATTAAAAGGCTTCCCTTTCTCTTCCACGGCATCCAACACGGGAATCTGAGGACAAGAAACGGGAAATTACGACAATTTGGGTTATGTGGTTTGTCTTGAGGCTTGGCTGTCAGTGTCTGTCAGTGGTGTGGGTTATGTGTGCCAGTACACAAACATACACACACAAACACACGCACACACTCACACACATTATATATATATATATATATATATATATATATATATATATAGTATATATATATATAATATATATATATATGTATATATATATATATATATATATATATATATATATATATATATATATATATATATATATATATTATATATATATATATATAATGCATGTGATCTGACAACGCATTAACGCATGCCTTAGCAATGATAGCAAAAAGCCCCATTTAACATGAAAAGTACCCATGTAATGCTGCATCAAAATCTCTCTCTCTCTCTCTCTCTCTCTCTCTCTCTCTCTCTCTCTCTCTCTCTCTCTCTCTCTCTCTCAGCAGCCTCTTTAAGATCCCTCTGGCTTCAAAACAAGAATCAAAAAGCAGAAGCCAAATATAGCATCCACAAATTCCAGCGCATTTGTCGGAGGCGCTTTCCAGCTTCCAGTCCCTGTGATCGCAATCATAACAGAGAAGAGAGAGAGAGAGAGAGAGAGAGAGAGAGAGAGAGAGAGAGAGAGAGAGAGCTCTTTTGTCTCAGTCATTTGCATAACGAACGATAATGGCCGCATAACCACCATTCTCCAATTTTCTACACAATGACCCTCCAAGCGTTTGCATATACGGGGTTCCTCATCCTTAGGGGACATTCGGACTTACGCTGTTTGATGGCAAAATGTATAATGTTTGGACTCACTAAGAAACACTTACGCTGTAGTAATGTTCTCTTGCTGTCCTCTTTTGCTACGCTATCGACTATTATCCAATTTACCTTTGTATTTCCTTGTCATGGTGTTGTCTGGACCCTACAGTCGAAAAGGCTATCCACATGATATTGCCTTCTTGCTCGGTAGATCGACTCCAGTATTGCTCATATCAGATTGAGAAGAAAGATAATCACCTAGAAATGAGACGGATTGACAGCACTCTTACGAAATCAACGATCCAAAATCTTTTTAAATTCTGAAATTCTGAAATGAAAATTCTCTCTCTCTCTCTCTCTCTCTTCTCTCTCTCCATCTCTCTCCCCTCTCTCATCTCTCTCTGTTGAGGACATCCGGAGGATATGTAAGACCCGAGGAACCACTAATCAGATCCTTCTGCCACAATTTCTAGACGAATTATTATCGTTCGGAAGAGTCCGGAAAGAGTTGTGGAACAACCTCAGGTTCCGGAAAGAAAAAGGGAAAGTCAAAAAGGAAAAACATAATTGGATGAGAGAGAGAGAGAGAGAGAGAGAGAGAGGAGAGAGAGAGAGAGAGAGAGAGAGAGATTTTGTTAATTAACCAAAAATTCAGAATTCTCTCTATCCCAAACGAAGACAATGGTAATCTTGAGAGAGAGAGAGAGAGAGAGAGAGAGAGAGAGAGAGAGAGAGAGAGAAATGCTTTGTATGTAATAAGGAATAAATTTTTCGGGTGAGCACAAGAATAAAAGTACTGAACTGGCGAAAGAGAAAAGAACAATCTTCACTAAATCAAAAATAATTGGAAAAAACATCTAAAATACTGAAACTCCACACATGTACACTTCATTTGCAAACAAGACAAAGGAATTCCTGTGCGAATATAACAAAGAAGGAAAAGTGCCTTCCTCCAACTCCATTGTTATAGAAATGAAAACTTGATAACTTCAAATGAAGCTTTCATTAAGATGTAATGTAATGAAGACCGTAATTAAATATTCCACGAACAACAGAGAAAATAGATTGTTTACTGGAATTTCTCTACAAACGTGACAAGTGTTTTTTTTTATTTATTTACCTTTTTAGGAACATAATAACTAAAAGAATGGAATGCCGTCATGACGAATATACAAGAGAAGTTAATACTTTTATTTTTGTATTTCTCATTCTTCTTTCTCCTCTTCGTGTTAATTAAAAGGGAATGTAATGACAGCGCTCGCATAAATCATAATTATAAATTTATAATTGTGCACATACATAGCCTAATTGCACATCATTATATTCACGCTTTCGTCTGATGCATCACCTTTGTGACATCCTTTCCATTCCAAAAATGCATTTGTGTTCCCCGGACTGACGAACACTGGAAATTTAAGGTTGAAATTCGTTAAAACACTACCGAAAGGAAGAGAGAGGAACAACAGCTTCCAAATGGCTTTTTTCCCAGGACCCATGTTGCTGGTAAGTACAACAAAATGATATTTCTGATGAAGGCGTCATTGGCGTCTAATGAACATCGTAATTAAATGTTTCAGTCCAAGCAGAGGAATTCTCAGAAATGTCTTCATTCACATAACTCAAATAGTGATTTGTTTTCGCAATGGCTCTTTTTTTCTCTCTCTCTCTGAGTAAATGCAGCATAATGCCTGGAAAGAGACATATGCAAGGGCAGCCAGTAAAAAATTTCTTTTTAAAGTTCTAATTCACCCTCTGTGTGATAGGGAATCCTAAAACGTGCGTGTAATGATATGGCAAGTAGGTCATACGTAGACGAACGTACGTACTTTTTTTTTATGTATGAATATACATGGGTATGTGCCCATTTTTATCGATTCGTTGTCTATTCATACAATGCTTGAAGAACAGCATGATTTATATGCTATATACGTATATATATATATTATATATATATATATATATATATATTAATATATATATATATATATGTGTGTGTGTGTGTGTGTGTGTGTGTGTGTGTGTATGTGTGTGTGTGTGTATATACCACACACACACACACACACACACACACACACATATATATATATATTATGTGTGCGTGTGTGACCTAATTACAGGTATGGATCCTTCGATAACTGGATATACATGAATTAAACGATTCGCCACACCTAAGGAAACATGGATAAACTTAAGGAGAGAGAGAGAGAGAGAGAGAGAGAGAGAGAGAGAGAGAGAGAGAGAGAGAGAGAGGCTTTTATCTAAGCAACTGATATTGCGTCAGTGCTATTACTGAGGTAGATATATAAAGCAAAACGCTAAATATTAAAGCTGAAACCAAAAAAAATCTTACGCAAAATGAAACTGTTCTGAAACAAAAAAAATCATAGGATTTTCAGAAACTGAGATAAAGACACACAACAAAAACAAGTGAATAAAAACCGAATGCATGAGTCTCCCAACACCCAAAAGGAACCCTAACACAAATTCTTCACATTCTCAAACATTTCCCGAAGTCCTCCCAAAGGAAATAAATCCCCTTTAGAGGATTAATCCCCAAATCCGCCCACTATTTCCGGACGAATTGCCATCGCCAGAAAAAGACACCAGAGAGAGAGAGAGAGAGAGAGAGAGAATGAGAGAGAGAGAGCGAGTAGAGAGAGGAAACAACTGTTTGACAGGAATGGAAGTTAGGCAGAGGGAGAATTTGTAAGGAAAGGAATTCGAAGAACAGGCGAATAGACTGGAGGAGGAGGAGGAGGAGGAGGGAAATTTGTAAGAGGAAGAGGGACACTAAATAGAAACAGCGAGAGAACTGTGATAAAGTGGAAGTGGCTTCAAAAAATAAATAAAATAAAATAAAATAAAATAAACAACCATAACAGGAAGGATTGGAAGGCAAGGAAAAGTGAAGAAAAAAGTCATGAAAAGGAAAAAAAAGAGATATGGAAAAAGAGTGGTAGATAAATAATGACAAATTCAAGAGGACAAAAAAAATCTAATAATATAAACAAAGAAACCGTCAAGAAATCAGTATCAGAAAGACAATTCATTAACAAAAATAGTAAATTAAAAACATAAGCGAAACAAAGAATTAAGTGACAGACAAATAAAGTTAGAAGAGAAAGCAAGACCACAGGAAAGTGTAACTATAGGAAGAAGATAATCCAGGAAACATATTTTGCACGGGACAGCCTTTCGTGAAAGCGAATCTGCAAAGGAATCTCGGATTCTTCATTAGCTCGTTGAGGAACGGAAATTCCATTTCATGAAAAATAGGGAGAGAAGAGAAGAGGAGAGAGGTAGAAGGAGAGGTCAAACCAGGTCACGTCCAGAGCACATCTGGCAGACGACCCAACGCTGTACTGCTTCGCCTAGTCTGACCGTGGATACTAACATCGTTTCCATTTTCGGCAACTAGCGGGCCACCCCTGGGCCAACGGAAAGCTGAACTGCTCACAGGAAAGGACTTTGAGAAAATAAGTCGTAGATACAATAACACCAACGAGTTTTGAACTAAAGAAAGCGAACGAAATTTTTTAACTAAAATAATGTTCACAATTCAATATTTACATAAATAAAAACAGGGTTAAATCGGCAATAAAAGCAGAGAGCAGTAAAATTATTATTTGATTAGTTCTTATTTCATATTTAATTCCACATCGTTTCGTTATATAATAAATCATATATATATATATATAATATATATATATATATATATAGTATATATATATATATATATATATATATCTATATATATATATATATATATATATATATATATATATGGTATATGATATATATATATATTATATATTATAAATATATATTAATATATAATATATATATATATTATATATTATAAATAATATATGGTTATATCCATTACATCAGAAATGTTATATCGGAGTTCCTTTTTCCCTACAGCAGCAGCGATACGAGATTTGAATAGCAGTTGGAAGTGGAAGCTTCCTCTTCGGGAGCCGGCTTCTCCCGTCAGAAGGTTTAGCGTTGTGGCGAACAGCTACTTCTTCTGTCCCGGAGGTCGGTCTTACTTTTGTCTATGCTTGTTTTCGTTTCACCATCCATTTATTTGCTTTGCATACTTATGGTAATAATAATGATTATAATCCTCTTTAATTTTGTTTTTTTCATCGTGTGTCATATTTAAAGTTTTTCGTTCCCTTTTGAAATTTTAGAGGTAGAACCTTCATGTACAGGAGTCTCTCCTCTAGTTTTGTTTCTTAACGCTATCAATTTGCCCTGTTGCATTGTCGCTAATGCTGTTTGCTTATGACTTAAAACTGACAGCAGATTATATATATATATTACATATATATATAATATATTATAATAATTATTATTTATATTAGTATATATATATATATATATATATTATAAATATTTTATCTATATATATAATAATATATAATTATATTTATTTATTTTAATGTATAATTAATAATAATATAAATATATACCTATATATATATATATATATATATATATATATATATATATATATATATATATATATATATATATATCTATCATATATATATTATTATATATATATATATATATATATATATATATATAAAGGATTACATGGTATATATTGTAGTTTATGCATACCTTGTAAAGCAAATTGGTTTTGCATATCGAATAACTCCTCTCTCTCTCTCTCTCGCTGTCGATTTGGCTTCTCTTTCCGACGTCCCTGATTTCTGTTCAGTTTGTCTGTTTCTTTTACATTTATTCTTGATACTTTTTGCATTTTCTTTAATTTTTTTCCATCAGTGTAATGTACATCTTCTTTATTACATTTATGCTAAAATGATTGTTCATTGTACAGTTATATACCTGTTGTGTTGATGATGACCATGATTATTAATGTTGTTATCATTAATGGTCATTATTATTATTATTATATGCTGGAAGAAGACCTTCATCAATACAGTTTTCATTGAAAATGATGGCTATTATAGCCGCGTTTATTTTGTATAGAAGACTAGGGAAACTTCTATACAAAATAAACGCGGCTGAAATAGCCATTATTATTATTATTGTTATTTTGGTAGAAGACCCTCTTTTAGGCAAATACTGTTAAAAAGAATGGCAGAATTAAGCGAGTTGATTTTATATATTGTTTTTTCTATTTTCCTTACAATTCGCTTCTCAAGCTCAGCGATGTTTCTGAGTAACTGACCAATATTCATATTGGGAATTTTCAAAAAATTATAAATGCTGAAGGTAATCTTTTATTAGAACAGGATATCAGGTCCAGGTCAAGCAGGGGTCGTCGTCAGTGCTGGTATTATTCCGTTGGCGTAGTTCATGTCGGGGCCGGTAATTATAGCGGCTCGGACCTAGAGTTGCATTCTCATTGGTCGGGCCGGTCTTGGACGAAGTCGTGGATCTCGCCTAGAAGGTCTCGGGGATTCTCTCGTGCGAGCGCCACAGTAGTGTGCCTGGGGATGAACGACAGGAATTCCGTCCTTAGCAGGAATCCTATCATCCCGTGGGGGCTCCTGATTATCTGGTATTGTCGGGGGGTCGTTCGCTGCTCTCCGGGCGGCGGTGGGAAGGAGAAACGTTTCTTGGGTGATGTTAAGATTTGGTTTCTCCTTGCCTATATGGAGGGCTTCTAGGAGGCGCAGACGTCGGGGATCCGTTGTCTGGTCTATTATTTCGATATTAGGAATAATATCATTTCTCTTTATCCGTTTGTTATGAGCAGTCCTGGCGTGGTTGAAGATGGCCCCTTCTTGAGCGTGGCAGGAGATTCGCTTGGAGAAACGCATGGAGGTCATACCGACGTATTTGCCGAGGCATCCTCGGACGGGGCATATGTAACGGTAGACCACACTCGTCTTCTTCAAGGGATCCTGCAGGGGCACCGAAGGGTTGTTTCTCATCAACTCTGAAGACGGTTTTTCCATTTAATCGGATTATTTACAGTCTTTCCTGTGCGCCTCTCTTTTTTAAACAGAAGAAAAAAATGTGAGGGGACGAATATGGAGAACGTAGGAGCAGATGCATGCAAAAGATATAGAAGAAAAAAAATTTCATTGGTCATCATAAACTTTAGGTGTTTTGTCTGTTCATTTATTCATTTATTTTATTATTTATCTACTTATCTGTTTACTCATTTATCTATTTATTACGTTAGAGTTATTTTATCTAACGGGAAGAATCTCTATGAAAAATCATTGCTATCAATAAATGATGTGAGCTAAGGACGAGTTTCGGCCAATCACGATCAACATCCAAGATATTGGTTGTGGATATTGACCGATAGCGTCAAAATAAACAGACTGCGGGAATTTACTTTGTGTATCAAAATACCCAGCAGAAAGAAACTGCTTACAGTAAATCCAATAACCTGTTTCTCCAGTACTCATACACACAAACATACAAACAAAGCTGTGGGTATAAGACAAACACCTTTCCTCCTTATTCCCTCGGACTTCGTTTCTCTTCATCAAAGGAGTTTCTTCTGATGGAGGAACCATTTGGATCATTCAGATTCAATGTAGCTTTTGAAAGAAAAAAATACCGAATCTTTTCGAAATTCTACGTCATGTCAATGCTACTGTGTCTTCTGCTTCAATGAAGAATAATATTAAGTGAAACATCTAAATAAAAAGTCTGTTTCTTGTTACTGTGAATGGCTTAGTTGTTCATTCATTCTGGGTAATTTTACGTTTAATTATTCTTCAACTTTCCTCTATGCAATTCATGCAGCTTTCTTTTCCGGTTGGCCATCAAGATGTTCAACCACAGCACATTTGCTGACTCCGTGAAATTGAAAGAGCGAGAGCTCTCAGGTCAGACTTAGTCACGGCGAACGTGACCTGCTTCTGCTTCTCAACATCTTCCGAAATATTTCTCTCTATCTCTCTGTCTCTCTGTCTCTCTCTCACTCTCTCTCTCTCTCTCTCTCTCTCCTCTCTCTCTCTCTCTCTCTCTCTCTCTCAGGAAACTGAAACAGATAATACGAGGTGTTTACATTTGTTCTACTGTTATGCCTGGATGTTATACAAACGTAATTTCGCGCGTTAAACGTAGATTTTAAAAGAATATTCACCTTTTATCAGGTTTGTTAATAATTCTTTATTTTTTTATTTACTTATTAATTTTTTTATTTTGCTGTTTATTCTTCTTCACTGTTCGTTGGACAGACTTAATTTTTCATTTCTCTTCTCCCATATTTTGATCATTTTTAACAACTATAAATAACTTTTATTTTAATGAAAATGTGTCTCGCATGATATTTTGTGGTATGCAATTAAACCTGCTAGTTCAGGTGTGCACTGTGATTTCTACCACTGATTGATGACGAATTACCTTTAGAGACAATCGGTTTCAAAGAAAAAAAAAACTATTATTCCACACGAAATAAAATGCACAGATGACAGCACCTGAGAATGAGAATATACAATTCCTTTATTAGCAATTCTAATTCAGAGGTCATTGACTATGCAACGCTTTAAGAGGACCATATGTTATTCAAAGCTTCTATAGAACCAGCTTAGACTATGAATGGTTTCTATATATAAATATATGGGAATTGCTATATTTATATGCTGACGAATAAGGCGATGAGTGTAGAAGTGAATCTATACAAACAGACAACGGTTGTCTTTTATTAAGCACTGAAAAATCTTTATCGATCGAGTCTGTTGTTTATGAATGAATAAAATACAGCAAATTTTTCTTTATGATAATAAGTTTGTGCCTAATATATATATATATATATATATATATATATATATCTTATATATATATATCTATATATATATAATATATTATATATATGCATTTGGTCATAAATACGTACGGCATAATATTAGTTACTTATTAGGGTAGACGAATGATAACGCAAATAAGATATGAAATGTTGAGCGTAAATAATAATGCAATTGTTTGGTTTTAATTTTCGACTCCCTCAATATACCTTCTAATCATACACACATACAGCGAACTGTATGACTAAACATGTCTCTCTCTCTCTCTCTCTCTCTCTCTCTCTCTCTCTCTCTCTCTCTCTCCAGTAATACATATTGTTCCTTTGATCCTCGGGCAAGCAGTCTGTGTTAAGGTTGTTAGTCTGTTCCAGCACAAGTCTACTAGCTATCAGGTACTAGGCATCTAGTGTGTGTGTGTATATATATATATATATATATATATATATATATATATATATATATATATATATATATATTTTGAAAAAATCACAGTAGATGCACGTGACTTCATAAATAAGCGAATACCACGGGAAATGATAGACAGGAATCCAAGCGCTTTCGTCTTTATTCAGACATCGTCAAGGAGCTACTAAAGTACAATCGGAGAGGAAGGCCTCAGGTACAAACAAGATCAGGAATACCAGATGGTTAATTATCAAAAGGGTAAAAATTAAAAGGGATAATCCAGGATTATCGGTATCACACGGTCACAAACTTAAACAGATTCTGACCCTAACCGAAATTACAAAGTATCTTTACAGTCCAAAACATGTAAAAACTGAATATATTAATTTTGTTGCTTATATTTATCTACAACTTTTTTCATTATGAAAGCATCAAGTTTAAATAAACCAAGACTTAAATTTAGAACATTTCTATTATTTGACTTGATAAAACAAGATTCAATGATATTCCTTTTAACTGTGTCATTACATGGGACTAAGGCTCTTGCTTGACTCCAGTTAATAGGATGGTCTAAATCTCTCATATGTACAAATAATGCATTCGATATTTGCCCAGTTCTCACAGAATATTGATGTTGCTTAAGACGCTGTGAAAGAGATTTGCCAGTCTGATCCCGTAATATTTCATCACACTTTTTGAAAGGAATTTCATATATGCAGCCTGGAAGATCTTTAGGAGAATTTTTGATTACTAAACTCTTGACATTAATATTACTGAAAACAACATTTATGTTAAAAAGCTTTAAAATCTAGGAATATCTAAAAACCTTTCATCATAAGGTAATTTTAGAATGTTATGCTTACTAAATTCAAGTTTGTCATTAGTTGAATAAAATGTTTTTTCTAGCTCTTTTCCATGCCACATCTACAAAAAGTCCTTGGTATTTAAGTTTCAATGCAATATCATAAATAGTTTTAATTTCAGCGTCAATAAACTGCGGGCTACAGACACGTAAAGCCCTTAGGAACATCCCAGAAAAAACCGAGAATTTAACATTTTGATGGTGATTGGAGTAGTAATGAACAAAAGAGGCAATATTAGTTGATTTTCGAAAGACTGAAAAGGTGAAATTTCTATCATTTCTATGGACAGTTACATCAAGAAAATTCAAATTACAATTTTCTTTCTTCCTCTACAGTAAATTTTAATAGAAGGGACTAAATTATTGAGATTATTAAGGAATTCCTGGAGGTTTTCGTGAACTGGCAAATACAGAATATATCATCCACGTATCTAAACCAAATAACTTTTTGGGGCAAAATTGTTCTTGGTAAGAGTTTTGTCTCAAAAAATTCCATGTAAAATATTGCTAAGGACAGGAGATAAGGGATTACCCATGGCCATGCCAAACTTTTGTACAAAAAATTCCCCATTGAAACAAAATTCCACTATCTTTGATACATAACCTTATGAGACTAATGAGATTTTCTACACTTAAGGGAATGTCTGGACGCGTCTAATTCCTCTTCCAAATATTCAAGTAAGTCATCCACAGGCACTTTTGTAAAATAAAGAGACAACATCAAACTAACCATATTAAAATCATAATTCAAATTTAAACTATTCAATTTGTTTGTTTATAAAATCAACATTGTTTTTTAACATTCGTGTTAGAAATATTTCCTACCAAAGGAGTAAGAATTTTTACAAGCCATTTAGATAAATTATACGAAACTGAGCCCACTGAACTAATGATTGGTCTGATAGGGTTATTGATTTTATGTGTCTTGACTAAACCATACATGTAAGGTAGGGAGGCGCATTGCGGTGTAAACTGTTTAATTAAATGGTCCAAGCCCTTCAAAATGGATTTAATTTGTTTATTAAAATGGGAGTTAACTGTCTGTGTAGGGTCAGACCTCAGTTTCGTATAAGTATCAGTGTCATTTAGCAATGTCATTATTTTACTTATATAGTCACTTTTATTCATAATTACCACTGCATTAGATTTATCTGCTTTTGTCACCTTCACTGTTTCGTCTTCTTTAATTTTCAGTTTTTACATGTTTTGGACTGTAAAGATACTTTGTAATTTCGGTTAGGGTCAGAATCTGTTTAAGTTTGTGACCGTGTAATCCGATAATCCTGGATTATCCCTTTTAATTTTTACCCTTTTGATAATTAACCATCTGGTATTCCTGATCTTGTTTGTACCTGAGGCCTTCCTCTCCGATTGTACTTTAGTAGCTCCTTGACGATGTCTGAATAAAGACGAAAGCGCTTTGGATTCCCTGTCTATCATTTCCGTGGTATTCGCTTATCTTATGAAGTCACGTGCATCTACTGTGATTTTTTAAAGCATAATGGAAACCACACGCAACTTCTACGCCTTTTCTTTGAATTTTCCGAGCCTTGTTCTATTCGTGACATCCTTCTGTAATGCTCTTATCATCGCTCACAAACTGAAACTCCGACTCAAACTTTCTACGGCGAACAGTGCATGAACGAGCAAAAGTGATGATGCCCAAGTCGATTTTACCAGTGAGAATTCTTCGCCTAGCAGAGCGACCTTTCGACGAGTTTCAACGCATCATACTTCAGAAACACATCGACATCACAAAAGTGGAAGTAGATGATGCGTTCCGTACACTTAGAAGCAGACGGTATAGCTTTAATCAGGCGGTTCCTGTCGATTGGAAGAATCGGATGCTGGATTATTGCTATGGAAAATTGAGAAAGTGCTGCAACCGTCTTGAAAGGAAGCTCCAAGTCAAGCTGAAAAATCTTATTGCTGAAAGCGACTGGACTAAGCATGCCAACGTGGACTTCATGATTAATTTTATCTGACAAACAGTGGATAGTGCTACGACAGCGGCTTTGGGATATGGGTTAAGCTTTGGTGTATTTAATGGTAACCTGGACTGTGTCGACATCTCAAAATCCTTTTGTTATTTAGAAAAATTGAATCAAAACCTATGCCCTGATGATATCAATATTTGTAAAGGTATTGTGTATGGTGCTATGAGTAAACCTTCTCCCCCTAATGTACCCGTGAGATTTCTCCAGGCTTTTAAGAAAAAATTAAAGAAGACGAAACAGTGAAGGTGACAAAAGCAGATAAATCTAATGCAGTGGTAATTATGAATAAAAGTTGACTATATAAGTAAAATAATGACATTGCTAAATGACACTGATACTTATACGAAACTGAGGTCTGACCCTACACAGACAGTTAACTCCCATTTTTAATAAACAAATTAAATCCATTTTGAAGGGCTTGGACCATTTAATTAAACAGTTTACACCGGCAATGCGCCTCCCTACCTTACATGTATGGTTTAGTCAAGACACATAAAACAATCAATAACCCTATCAGACCAATCATTAGTTCAGTGGGCTCAGTTTCGTATAATTTATCTAAAATGGCTTGTTAAAAATTCTTACTCCTTTGGTAGGAATATTTCTAACACGAATGTTAAAAACAATGTTGATTTTATAAACAAATTGAACTAGTTTGTAAATTTGAATTATGATTTTAATATGGTTAGTTTTGATGTTGTCTCTTTATTTACAAAAGTGCCTGTGGATGACTTACTTGAATATTTGGAAGAGGAATTAGAGCGTCCCATGACATTCCCTTAAGTGTAGAAATCTCATTGTCTCATAAGGTTATGTATCAAAGATAGTAAATTTTGTTTCAATGGGGAATTTTTTGTACAAAAGTTTGGCATGGCCATGGGTAATCCCTTATCTCCTGTCCTTAGCAATATTTACATGGAATTTTTTGAGACAAAACTCTTACCAAGAATTTTGTCCCCAAAAAGTTATTTGGTTTGAATACGTGGATGATATATTGCTGTATTTGGCCAGTTCCACGAAAAACCTCCAGGAATTCCTTAATAATCTCAATAATTAGTCCCTTCTATAAAATTTACTGTAAGAGGAAGAAAGAAATTGTAATTTGAATTTTCTTGATGTAACTGTCCATATAAATGATAGAAATTTCACCTTTTTCAGTCTTTCGAAAATCAACTAATATTGCCTCTTTGTTCATTACTACTCCAATCACCATCAAAATGTTAAATTCTCGGTTTTTTCTGGGATGTTCCTAAGGGCTTTACGTGTCTGTATCCCGCAGTTTATTGACGCTGAAATTAAAACTATTTATGATATTGCATTGAACTTAAAATACCCAAGGACTTTTGTAGATGTGGCATGGAAAAGAGCTAGAAAAACATTTATTCAACTAATGACAAACTTGAATTTGTAAGCATAACATTCTAAAATTACCTTATGATGAAAGGTTTTTAGCTATTCCTAGAATTTTAAAGCTTTTTAACATAAATGTTGTTTTCAGTAATATTAATGTCAAGAGTTTAGTAATCAAAAATTCTCCTAAAGATCTTCCAGGCTGCAATATATGAAATTCCTTGCAAAAAGTGTATAAAATCTATTACGGACAGACTGGCAAATCTCTTTCACAGCGTCTTAAGCAAACATCAATATTCTGTGAGAACTGGGCAAATATCGAATGCATTATTTGTACATATGAGAGTTATTTAGACCATCCTGTTACTGGAGTCAAGCAAGAGCCTTAGTCCATGTAATGACACAGTTAAAAGGAATATCATTTGAATCTTGTTTTATCAAGTCAAATAATAGAAATGTTCTAAATTTAAGTCTTGGTTTATTTGTTAAACTTGATGCTTTCATAAATGAAAAAAAGTTCTGTAGATAAATATAAGCAACAAAATTAATATATTCAGTTTTTACATGTTTTGGACTGTAAAGATACTTTGTAATTTCGGTTAGGGTCAGAATCTGTTTAAGTTTGTGACCGTGTGATATCCGATAATCCTGGATTATCCCTTTTAATTTTTACCCTTTTGATAATTAACCATCTGGTATTCCTGATCTTGTTTGTACCTGAGGCCTTCCTCTCCGATTGTACTTTAGTAGCTCCTTGACGATGTCTGAATAAAGACGAAAGCGCTTGGATTCCGTCTATCATTTCCCGTGGTATTCGCTTATATATATATGTATATATATATATATATATAGATATATATATATATATATATATATATAATAGATATATATATTTATATATACATACATATATAAATATATGGGGTGTATATATATATATATATATATATATATATATATTATATAGATTATATATATAAATATATATATATATATATATAGTATATATATATATATATATTTATATATATGATATATATTTATGTATATATAGCATGTTATTATTTATATATATATATATATTTATTATATATTATAGGGTATATTAATTTATATATTTATATATAGTATATATTATATCATATATATCTATATATATATATATGCTATATAGATTTAGTATACATATATATTTATATATGTATATGTATAATATATAGTATATATATATATATATATATATATACTTGATATATATACACACACACACATATATATACATATATATATACATATATATATATATTATATATATATATCGGTATATATATCATAGTAGATATATATATATATATATATATATATATATATTATATATATATATATATATCATCATATTATCAGCTCATTCGCAGAAAAAATTTAAAAAGGACATTTCCCATTATTTTACTCAATTTTCTTCTCGACCTCAGCTCCATCGGCCAAACCGCCCCCTCCCCCACCCCATTCCCCATCTCTCATCCCCCACCCCCAAACTGCAGCAACGTGTAGCAGAAGACGTAAAATAATCCGATTAAAACCGAAAGAAAAATTTTTTTTTTGTTTTTTTTTTGAAACTTCTTTATGACCACACCATAAATTATCAAGTGAAATTCTCTCTTGCAAGTTATACACCGAAGCTGGCAAGTTTAATGGTACGGAACGTGCGATTTCGTCGTGCTTTTACGTTCCTGGTTAAGCCATTCAGTGCGCATGACCAGTTCTATGCACGTAAGCAGAGGTACGACCGTATTTTGTTTCCTCTCCAACCTAATTTTGATTCTGATATTTGTTAAAGTACGTTTTTATTTCTATTTTTCCTTCCTTCCGGTGAAGCTGCTTCGTTTTAACACAGAGTATTTTGTGTTAAATCCGCATTTTATCAAAAAGTGAATATATATATTATTATATATTATATATAAATATATAATATATAATAAATGATATATATATATAATAATATATATATTATAAAATGAAATATATATTATAAAATGAAAATAAACGTGTATTCTTGTCTAGTCTCTTGTTAAGTGAATTTTTACATTTCTTTTTTATTGTTAAAAAGAGAGAGAGAGAGAGAGAGAGAGAGAGAGAGAAGAGAGAGAGAGGAGAGAGAGCATATCTCTCAAATCCCTAGTCTAAGTTTCCAATCAAAATGAGTCTTATTCAGGATGTTTTATTGAGGCTAATTGATTCTGCCGTTCATTTTATATTGCCATTTTGCTTAGAAGCAATACGTTATATCAGCTTTTTCTTTGTCACTTATACTTTATAAAGCGACAAAAGATCTACCAGTTTTAAAAATGAAAATCTATCGTTTCTGATACTCATCTGTATTAAATATTTGCTTGTACAACTTTATTAAATACTAGCTCACACAAAAGCGTATACAAACACAACGGAATAAGGAATTTATTGAGGTCCAAACCATTAAGAGTTTTCTAAATTATTCAATATATTTCCCCACACGCTTTCCACTGAAACCCTTGAATACGAATGACAAAATGAGAAAAGTTCTCTCTCCCCTCCAGGTCACGAATCGAATCCAAGCTACGAGGACGCCATCTGTGCGACGCCGTGTAACCTCAAAGGAATCCTGTAGGATACAGGCAGAATCCTGTAGGACGCAGGCAGGAGCATATTAACGCTCTGTTGCGACTTAGAACTCGGATCCAACACGTCCATAAATTCCAGCTTCCTTCATTCGGTCTAACTGGAACGTCCATAAATTCCAGCTTCCTTCATTCGGTCTAACTGGAATCATATAAATAACTCGGACCCTTGTTATCTTGCTATTACCAGGAATATTGGGGAGCAGGAATGCAGGTGTGGAGCTCTGGAGTACCAGGTTCCCAAGGCGGGAGTGGAGTGGGGTTGGGGGGGGGGGGGGAGGGGGGGGGGGGAGTATAGTGAAGATATACTAGAGTTATATGATGTCAACAATAACTGGTTCCCAAGATCGTTATATTCAACCAGTTGAAGTTTTCAGCTATCAATTATATTAGTTCCATTTCATGGAATCTCTCTCTCTCTCTCTCTCTCTCTCTCTCTCTCTCTCTCTCTCTCTCTCTCTCAAGCAGAAAGGTGAAGACTACAGAGAAAATAACAAATAAAGTGGAAGGATACGCAAATGAAAATAACAATACAAATACTGAAAAAAAACTGGTATAAAAGTTTCGCTAAAACTTGATGACAATTACTATCGACAGAGCTACCAGGAGGCAATGCTACAGGTTCCAGATACCAATCAGAGCAACAACCTGGTATTGCAATAGCTCGAGTATGCGGCTAATTTGCAAAGCGAGTATTATAATATGCATCATAACTGCGCAAAGATTCCATTCTAATACCTAGACAATCAACCGTCAAGAACCTGGAAGCGATTGCTACTGACAAGTAGCCAGGCTACCATTATGAAATCGGGCGCACTGTTGACTGGTACATTACCAAGCCATGTTAATGAAACTTTCAGTCCCATTTGCCACAAAAATGGTTCCTGGGATAGAAAGTGATAATGCTGCTGTCTTAAATTCCCTTTTGAGGAAATTTTCTTGTATAATAAAGATCGTAGGGAATAATGAAAGGCAACTGACAATCTGATTAGATTCGTATTCGGCGAGAGAGAGAGAGAGAGAGGAGAGAGAGAGAGAGAGAGAGAGAGAGAGAATATTACTCATTTAATATAATCAAACGCTTTCATCTAAGCCTAATCCTTCGTGTTTTAACGACCATTCTAATTCATAAAATGGCGAGAAATTTATCGTTCAAATTCGTAAGTAGAAAAAAAAAAAGTTATTAAGTTAAAAACACCCATTTATTTTTATTTTCCCTTTCCAGCGTTCGTGGAAACACGGTAGGGGGCAAATGCTTTTACAAACACCATGGAAATAAATTTTTGGGGGGACCACTTCAGTCCCCTCTAGGGAATCCATTAGTGCTCTCTCTCTCTCTCACTCTCTCTCTCTCTCTCTCTCTCTCTCTCTCTCTCTCTCTCTCCATCAACTTCCACTTCATTCGAGTCTAAATGAGTCATATCAGCAACCGGTATTTGGGTCGTCTGGTTCCACGAGGAAATACGGCTGCGGAAGGAAGGAAGGAAGGTAGGAAATAGTCTTAGAGGGATGGAATGAGTAGGAGAGGAGAAAGGAAGAGGGAGGAAGACGGAGGGGGATGGAGAGGGAGAGGGAGAGGGAAAGGAAGAGGGAAGGGGTGGAGAGGGGGAGGAGAAGGGCAAAGGCGAGAGGGAAAGGGAAGCTTTAACTGAAAGTACTTTTCTCAGATTAAAATTATTATCATTATTATTATTTATTTATTTTATTTATTTATTTTTTTTTTTTTGCTCTATCACAGTCCTCCAATTCGACTGGGTGGTATTTATAGTGCGGGGTTCCGGGTTGCATCCTGCCTCCTTAGGAGTCCATCACTTTTCTTACTATGTGCGCCGTTTCTAGGATCACACTCTTCTGCATGAGTCCTGGAGCTACTTCAGCCTCTAGTTTTTCTAGATTCCTTTTCAGGGATCTTGGGATCGTGCCTAGTGCTCCTATGATTATGGGTACGATTTCCATTGGCATATTCCATATCCTCCTTATTTCTATTTTCAGATCTTGATACTTATCCATTTTTTCTCTCTCTTTCTCTTCGACTCTGGTGTCCCATGGTATTGCGACATCAATGAGTGATACTTTCTTCTTGATTTTGTCAATCAACGTCACGTCTGGTCTATTTGCACGTATCACCCTATCTGTTCTGATACCATATTCCCAGAGGATCTTTGCCTGATCGTTTTCTATCACTCCTTCAGGTTGGTGTTCGTACCACTTATTACTGCAAGGTAGCTGATGTTTCTTGCACAGGCTCCAGTGGAGGGCTTTTGCCACTGAATCATGCCTCTTTTGTACTGGTTCTGTGCAAGTGCCGGACATTCGCTTGCTATGTGGTTTATGGTTTCATTTTTCGTATTGCACTTCCTACATATGGGAGAGATGTTATTTCCGTCTATCGTTCTTTGAACATATCTGGTTCTTAGGGCCTGATCTTGTGCCGCTGTTATCATTCATTCAGTTTCCTTCTTTAGCTCTCCCCTCTGTAGCCATTGCCACGTGTCATCGCTGGCTATTTCTTTAGTCTGTCTCATGTATTGTCCGTGCATTGGTTTGTTGTGCCAGTTCTGTTTGTGTCATTCTCCTGTCTCTGTATATTTCTGGGTCTTCGTCTATTTTTATTGGGTGTAGTGCTTTGTGTATTGTCATATGTTTCCTGGTTTTCTGATCTATGCTGCGGAGTTCTGCCTTCGTCCATTCCACTATTCCTGCGCTGTATCTGATTACTGGATGTGTTTATGGCTTTTATCATATTTCCACCATTGAGTTTTGACTTGAGTATCGCCTTGAGTCTCTGCATATATTCTTTCCTGATAGTGTCCTTCATCTCTTGGTGTTTTATATCCCCTCCTTTCATTATTCCCAGGTATTTGTATCCAGTCTCATCTATGTGTTTGATGTTGCTCCCATCTGGTAGCTTTATCCCTTCAGTTCTTGTTACTTTGCCCTTTTGTATGTTGACTAAGGCGCATTTTTCTATTCCAAACTCCATCCTGATGTCCCCAGATACAATCCTTACAGTCTGGATTAGGGTATTTATTTCCTTGATGCTCTTACCATACAGCTTGATGTCGTCCATGAACATCAGATGGTTAATTCTGTTGCCTCTTTTCTTGAGTTGGTACCCAGCATCCATCTTCTGTAGTAATTTTGTCATGGGATACTACGAAGAGTAGTGGGGACAGTGAGTCTCCCTGGAAGATCCCTCTCCTGATATTAACCTCTGCTAATCTTATTCCAGAGCTTGTAAGTATTGTATTCCAGTTGCACATTGTATTTTTGAGGAAGCTGATGGTGTTTTCCTCTGCCCCATATATTTTCAGGCATTCTATTAGCCATGTGTGTGGTATCATGTTGAAGGCTTTCTTATAGTCTATCCATGCCATGCTTAGGTTGGTTTTCCTTCTCCTACTGTTCTTCATTACCATTTTGTCTATCAGGAGCTGGTCTTTTGTGCCCCTACACTTCCTTCTGCAGCCTTTCTGTTGGTGGGGGATGGTGTTTGTCTCCTCTAGGGGGTTGTATAGCCTTTTACTGATGATACCTGTTAGTAACTTCCACATTATTGGTAGGCAGGTGATAGGCCTGTAGTTACTGGCTATATTTCCCTTACTCTTGTCTTTTTGTACTAATGATGTCCTTCCTGTGGTCATCCATTTGGGTGCATGGTGATTTGAGATACAATGCTGGAGAGTTGTTTCTGCTATTCGTGGGTGTAGGGCCTTGAAGTTTTTGAGCCAGTATCCATGGACTTTATCGGGACCTGGGGCTTTCCAGTTTGGCATTTTCTTTAGTTGGTGTCTGACTGTGTCTGTCGTGATCTCTGTGAATCTTTGTTTTATTCTCCCTGTTTCTTCTTCCTTGACTTCCTGGAGCCATGTTGCATGTTTGTTGTGTGATACCGGATTGCTCCATATGTTTTCCCAGAGTCTCTTACTTGGTTCGGCTTCAGGAATTTCTTGCCGTTGTCTTCCCTCTTAGTTGGCTGTAGTCGTTTTCTGGTGGTAGTTCCGAATAGTTTGTTCTGTTGGTATCCCTTATTCCTGTTCATGTATCGTTGGATCTTATGTGCTTTTGCCTTAAGCCTCTGCTTTACATCTTCTATTGTGTTGTTTAGTCCCCTCTCGTGTATTTCTCGTTCAGTTCCTCCCTTGTTTTCTTGCTTCTTAGCCTTTTTCTGCCATCTCTTTCAGTTTACTCAAGTCAGATCTCATCACCATGATTTGCTTTTCCAGGCGCCTTTTCCAAGGAGGTTGCTGTTTTGGTTTCTGTTGGGTTGGTTGAGGTGGTGGTGTTGGTGTTCGTATCCCCATCAGTCCTGCTACTAATCTTGCTCCTGCATATGCCAAGTTATTTGTTTCTGTGATACTGGTGGTGTGTATTATGCCCATTATTTCATTGACCTCACTTGTTTTCTATCTTAATTTCTTGGCGTTGTAGGCTTTCATGGAGGGGATCTTTGTTCTCTCTGTATCTGGTTCCATCCACAGTCTAATGTTTTCTACCCATTCCGTCCTCTCTGTTACTTCGTTGGTGTTTCTTCGTGTGTCGTTGTTTGATACCTCATCATCCCTGTCGTCCTCTGTGGCATCGTCTCTCAGTTCGTCTTCGTGTAATTCGTTGTCGTGTGACATTTCCCTTTCCAGTTCTTCTCTTTCTGTTGGGGAGAGCCAGTTCTTTTTCTTTATGTTCCTTACTTGGTCTGCCAGCCTCTGCTCTGTTTGGGGGGTGTTATTCCTCTCATTCCAGATGTTGACCAACCTTCTTCTATATCCTCTCTCCGTCGGGTTGCTTCTGATGTAGCATCTCCATATTTCCTTATTTTCTTCTATTGTCCATTTCTTCCTTTGGTTTGCTTCTGTAGCTCCAATCTCAGGCTGCTGGTTACTGTCGTTGTGGTGGTCAGTTGCTGGATGACGACCTCCAAGAACCTGACCGTCTTCCCCTTCAATTGGGTTGAATACCTGGCTGCCGGACGAAGCTCCTCTGTTGCCAGAGGTTCCATTTACGTCGTTGTCGTTTATTCCTTCATTTCTTTCCATCATTGCTGAGTTTTGCTATTTAACCCATAGCTGGACCCTACCCCATCAGGGATAGGTACTCATTTACAGCTGAGTAGACTGAGGAAATTATGGTAAAGATCCTTTCCCAAGGAATCAACGCCGAGGAGAGCGGTCACCCATCCAACGACTGACCAGCCCCAATGTTGCTTAACCTGTCGATTGACGACCTAACCCACTCTGCCACGGCGCCACATTATTATTATTATTATTATTATTATTATTATTATTATTATTATTATTATTATTATTATTATATTATTATTATTAATTGCTGATGCCGCTTTTAGTACGTTCACCATATCACATCTATTCGTGACATGAGTCTTTCTACTTGTTTGGGATAGTTTTTTTCAAAATACAATTGTACGAATGAAATGTGAGAAAGTATTTATTTACCAAGAGTGCATGTATTAAGTGAATGTTTCTTTAAAAGTTTATGATGTCAGTTACTACAGTCAATGCAACGCCTGACTACATAACCAACTAAAAAAATATTTGTTGTTCATTGTGGTCCTGACATTCACTAGATTTCATTTAAAATAACGTATACATTTCATTTAAAATAACCCATAGATATCTGTTATAATAACGTAAAAATTTCATTTAAAATAGCGCATGGATCTCATTTTGTAAAAAAACCGCAAAAAGTTCATTTGTAAAATAAGCTCATGATCTTTTTAAATTTCAAATACCTCATAAATTTCAAGTTTTTAAAATAACGCCTAGATTTTAGTTAAAATAAACCCCCGATTTTAATCAAAATGGCGCATAAATTTTAGTTAAAATAACGCACAGAAATCATTTACAGTAAAGCATAGTTTTCATTTAAAATAACGCATAGATTTAATTTAAAATAACCCAGAGATTTCAATTAAAATAACGCTGAGATTTTAGTTCAAATAACGCATACATTTCTTTTCAAATAATGCATAGATTTCAGGTAAAATAATGCATAGAATTCATTTACAATAAGGCAAAAATTTAATTTACAATAAAGCATAATTTTCATTTAAAATAACGCAGAGATTTAATTTAAAATAACGCTTAGAAATAACTTGCAATAACGCATACATTTCATTAACAATAACGCATAGTTTTTTCCTCACGAAGAATTCCCTAACTCTCAGCAAGGAATCTCCGTGAGGAATCTCCGACGTCATGATCCTCTGATCTCACTGGAATGAAGTCTCAGTCTCCACTCAAGTGAAGAATGTCCTTTGGATGTCCTACAAATATCCTGGCAATCCCTTCATCCTGATAACAGGGTGAAGTCAGTGAAAGATAATCTGAGGATTTTCCACATTCATCCTTCACTTAAAGATGCAGAAATATCTTTTGTGGATGGTGTAACAGAGAGAATCTCTCTCTCTCTCTCTCTCTCTCTCTCTCTCTCTCTCTCTCTCTCTCTCTCTCTCTCTCTTTGTCCATTGAAGTCATAAACCTCTCGTTTCTGAAATTCCAATCTCTCTCTCTCTCTCTCTATTATGTAATATACTTCACGTTTCTAAAATTCCAATCTCTCTCTCTCTCTCTCTCTCTCTCTCTCTCTCTCTCTCTCTCTCTCTCTCTCTCTCTCGCAGATATTCCAGCTCGCCGTTCTGGATATCCCATTTTGTACGCGTCCGAGGACTTTTCCAGGCCCCGCGTTCCAGAAACATCGTTCTTAACCGAAAGCGAAATATTCCATTAACCTGACGAAGGAGGGAGTTCTCGCGATTAGCCATCAAGGCGAAGGAGTTGGGATTCAAAGGCTTCTACTAAGACTGGAACAACTTTCGCCAGAGTTGAAGTTTTAACGACATTCAAGTCATATCGGGTTGAAATATCTAAACCTTTGCGTGTTTTATCATTTCATTATTGAAGGTAAATTCCATACAGACTTTGTATTGAAGGCGAATTCAGTGTAACTGATATTATATTTAATCTGTATTTAATCTATAAAATAAATCAAACTGCTTACTGGGCAGAAAGGAGTAGAGGCTGTAAGACAATTTAAACTGTCATTTCTATTACATTTCCTGAAGTTTCCCCCAAAGAGGGATTCCATGACGGGAAGTGGCGAGTCTGTCCTCACTTCTTCCCCAACTTCAACCCTTTGAAATGAACTTGGCATTTAATTTCGGAAGCAATGTTGATTGGCAAGATATGCAATACTGCTCCCAATCTATTGAACTCTGAAGTTGTAAAGCTACTTCAAAATAATGGGAATTTTATTCCATAGAATACACATCAAGGTATAAACATGAGTATTATCTACAAAGAAGACAACTCTTAATTAGCTAAAGAAAATACATGCGCACCTGTTCACAGAAATATCCACTTCTCTCCATTAAGCCTAATATTTTCTTTTTCTTAGCATTAGTCCACTGAAGGAAAATCTCCTCTTCTAAGACTGATAACTTTTCTTAAGATTTAACACGACATGATGTTTGCATATTAAAAAATCTCCCTATTATTGTGTTTGCTATTCGAAAATAATTCTTAAATTTATTTCTGCCTCAATAAATTCATGACCTGATCCCGGGGACAAAAACACTCTCCATTTCTGATCTTGACCAAATGACCTGACCGTAACTGAAACGAAGAGCTATATACATCCCGATATTTATGCAATCACACAAAATAACACATTTCATAACAGAGTCATTCATAAAACGTGCTCCATCAGCGCTGATTAGTGATGACTGCACAGCTCAGAGGCCGTTGATTAATTAATGGATCACAGAAACGATCCAGTGTTTTAAATGTATTCGTTTTTCGAAATGTATTAATTTTTCCAGCGATGATTAGTTCACAGAAAACGGGACCTTTCGTCCCTGACGGTTTCAGTCAAAATGCGTCAATTCGCGACTGAATGTTCCGCGGAAAACGTGAGATTCATTATCGTGCATCAGCCATGCAAGGTTCGATATCTACTCGTGCATTAAATTTTTTCATGAATGGTATCGGGCAGCTTATGGAGATGTGACTGAAAGCATAATATTTTTTGCTTATGTCACTCATGTTAAAGGGGAGGGCTTTTTTACATTCAACTTGTTGGTTTCCAGAGTTCAGTGGTACACACCAGGAGTCTTATATTCTATAACTGCTTCATTATAATAAACCATTATAACGGACGGTGAGTTTTAACAATATTAAATCCATTTCTTCCGTTAGATTGATTTAAAAAAGGAAGCGACGAAAAAAAAAAAAAACTCGAGAGTCTACGGAAACAAGTTTCCTGTCCACAGAAGACAAACGCGTTGTTGACGCTTTCTCCTACATTCCTCCTCACAGCGAGAAAATAGGGCGGTGTTTGTTTCCTGCTTCTCAAAGGAAGCTGTGGATGGCGGAATGACGACCCCATACCTCGCCATAAATATTGTTCTCGAAGAGACCGGGAAGTCGCCCGCATTGCTTGCAAGAAAGTTACATTCATGTTGGAGTCTTGGGTAACAAGAGGAACCGGGTCAGGTTCACGCAAATGGCCAATTCAGAGAGAAATGATGAGTGGAAAGAGTAACCGGCAACTCTCGTCGGGAGGGTTCTTCCCAGAGCCATCTATCTTATGCTGCAGGAACTAAGATGGTACCCCTTTTGTTCTGGTAATGTTTGTTTTTCGTAGGTATAATAAAGCTTAAATTAGGAATTACAACGAGTTGTTTTTGAACGCTGAACGGATTAAGATATAAATGTATTTACGATATTTGTAAGGTATCTAAAAATGCTTGTTTGAGTCCTAATCTTATGCAAAGGTGAAGTGCATCCTGTGAATTCTGACCATGAATTCTATTTTCTTCTACAACTTTATGTGAATTCTGTTCACTGCATTCTAATTATCAAGTTTCAGCCTGTAGTAGTCTTTATGACATTTTATACTACATAAAAAAAAACAAGTGGTTACATTTTATTCTGAAATAGTATTTATACCGTTTTGTAACTAAAACTGTGGGTAAAATGAGATACTAAAACAATGTAATAAAAATTTTGCTACTAAAAGTGTTTCAATCGTTCTGTTTTCAAAAGAGCGTTATGACACACTGTAATGAAAGTAAACCACTTAATCATAATGAATAACAAGCATCTTCTACAAGATGTAAAAGGCAAGAAAGCAACTTCACTTCGCATCCACTCTAGGCAGCCAGTGGATTCCTATCCGCCCGGGAGGGAGGAGCCACCAATTAGTTTCTCTTCTGAAGTTGCAGAGCAAAGACTCATCTCGTCAGAAATGAGAAACAAAGGACGCAGCTTTACAGGAGACAAACTTTCGCTTCCTCCCGAGTTTGCATAAGCTGCCTGATCACCCCAATTCTGAGGGGTGGGGGGTTGTTGGGAAGGAGGGAGGGGGGTTGGGAAGGAAGAAGATAGAGGGGGAAGGAATCTTTGCTTTAATTCTCTACCATTTGGTCACTGAGGTGTTATCAGCCGAAGAATTTGAAATGTAGGGGTTCACTGTATGTATATGTATATATATCATGTGTGTTATAAGCCTGTAGTACTTTCCCCTAGATGAGGAGCAAGAGCAGGACAATCAACCCAAGAAGTAGAAGAAAATTGTACTGAAAAAGGGACATGTCTCAGTGACTGAGGTTAAGACTTCAAGAGACATTAGGGGCCGTGAATAATACCACTCTCTCTCAAAATCAGTACCATTAAATCCTTTCCTGGCGAAATCAGTACTAGAGCACATAAAACATATCGTATATTAAGAGAATTATTGTAAAAAAGAATGTCAAATAGCAAAAGGAAGAAGAAAATGCGTCCTCACCCTACAAAAACAACCTGACAAAAATATCCTTTAATCCTCCAAACTTTCAAAAAACAAGTAAATAGCCAGAACAAAAGGTGACCATCTCCAGTTCCAGCAGCAGACGACAGATGGCTCTGAGCTGAATCCTCTTGACAAGAGGGTGCCAGTTAAACTTCCCACTTATCATCGTCCATGCTCTCGGAATTGCCCATTTGCATGAACCTGGACCTGTTGTTCCTCTTGTTACTGAAGACCCAAGTACGACCTTACTTGCGTGCAAGCAATGTGGACGACTTCCCGGCGCATCGAAAACAGTGTTGTCGACGGTGACGACCTTGACAGTTAGGGAGAGGTGATGAGGTCGTCGTTTCGACATCCACAGCTTCCTTTGAAACCCCAGGAAACAAACACCGCCATATTTTCTAGCTTTGAGAAGCCTGAGTCAACAACGCGTTTGACTTCAGTGTGGTGGAAACTTGTCTCTTGTTATGTTCTCGTTTTTTATTGTCACTCTTTCCTCTTTACTTATTATTATAATAAAAAGAATGAATATAGGAAGTTATATGAAGTTCCTGAGCAAACTATTCTTTACAGAGAGAGAGAGAGAGAGAGAGAGAGAGAGAGAGAGAGAGAGGTTACTTCTAATGGAAATAAGATCCCTATTCCGCATACGACATTCCATTAGGCCTACTGAACACAGGCAAGCATTTGACTTTTCTGTATCTCTTATCCCGTCAGGAGGAGAGGACTAAGATGGTTCCTGTCAGAAGTCAGGAAGGGAAATATTGATGCTTGCTAAATGGCGGTAGTTGAATTACAAACCGAATAAGAGAAAAAGGAGGAGTTGACTTATTCAAGATCCAGATATCATAAAAGGAGGAACAGAACACAAGAATGAGGTAGTAAGGTAAAGAATGAGATTACAGACGAAGAAAGAAACATACAAAAAAGGTTCGAAAGATGCCCCAACTCCTCTGAACACTATATACATATTTCTTTTGCTAACGGCACTCGCTCTTGTGTAATTGCTACTCTCCTCTCTCTCTCTCTCTCTCTCTCTCTCTCTCTCTGTCAAATTATATATATATATATATTCTAGATATATATATATAGTATACTGATATATTATATATGTATATAGATATATTATATACACACACACGCATATATATATATATATATATATATATATATATATATATATATATATATGAAATGTGTAATTGACAGCATTCATTTAAATACACGATTAGTTAAATAACCATGAATTTCAGAGGCTTCATAGCATAACATCTAAAATCGGAGCCTAATTTAAGGAACACTTTCACATTTTCGTGAATCAGTCAACTCAGCCAAACTTCTAATAAAATCTGGGAACATTTCATTGGAACAAAAACCGAAGAGTTCAGTGGACTAACTGACGAAAAAATAGGTCAGTTCTAAAAACGAAAAATCATATAAAAATTTAGCAACATTCCCATGGACCACTCAACCATAAATGAGGTAAATTTGATCGCAAAAAAGAAAAAAAATTTTTTTTAAAGAGTACAGCAAGTATACACAAAAAACTTGCATTTTCCTTTGCGCTGTAAACTTGAGTCTAATGTCGGAATAAATCCTGCGGCGTTGCAACCACTCGGCAGCAAACGGCCCGAAATTACGGAAGGGAAACTTCGCAGCGCCAACTTCTCCTCCTGAAGGACGGCTGGAATCTCTGCTTAATATTCAGGAATTACGGAAGGATTCTGCTCCTAATCCTGAGCCCTTGAACCGCTTTCGGATTTGCGAATAATCCCGGGACGCCCTTGCTGGGAAACCGCCCACGGCTACAAGGCGCTATTTGTATCGAGGACCCCACCAGAACGACGCTTCCACAAACAAAGCTCTCTTGGTAATTCGTGTCTTCGTAAGTTCTGGTTTTAATGCCAAAGGGAAATGTTCTTCGTGAATTTTAATTCCTTTCTTTAACTTTATTTGGCGTTTATTTCAACTGCAAATCACTTGAACATGCAATGATTTTGTTGTTTAATATGGAATAGCATTCTCATGCAACTACTACAGGCCAGATTATGTTTAATCTCATTCATTCACTTCCGTTAAAAAGACAAAGCTCCCTTTTTAGTTCTTACTTATCAATTTAGCCTCTATTCATCACTATGAGCTTTTGATAAAATACATTTACATTTACGAGTAAACAACTGAACTTGTAATTCAGGTGAATATTATCAAAACGAGAGAATTCTACATAATCTGGGATTTGTTTCTCAGGAAACGGCACGGGTTTTTATTTCAGAAGATAATATACTTTTCCTAGTAAAAGTATTAATGAATTAAGTAACAATGAATATTTTGTTGACTGTACATTACGTGACTTATTTCTGATGATTAAAAGAGAGATTGTAAAAAACAAAAACAAAAAAAAAAAAAAAAAAAAAAAAAAAAAAAAAAAAAAGAGAGAGGTCTTCTCTCTTGTAAATTCTTTATGTGGGTGCCGACAGCGGCGGCCATCCAAGTACCATTACGGACTCTAATCATGTCTTAAATAGGGAAAATGAAAAAAAAAAAAAAAGTGGAAGATAAGAGATAGATATTTTACCTTGCAAAATATATAAGGAAAACCGAAGCAATAATAACTTGAAATTCTAAGTGGTTAAAGGCCAGAAAAATTGAAACTACCATAACTGTTTAAATTTTATATAAAAAAGTTATTGGTTTTTGAAAGAAAAATGAATCAGTCAAATTAGGATCTTAATCTCCTGAAGAAGTCACTAGAGTTCTCACTGGTATGAGAAGACACGAGAGAATATTAGTAAGTAGAAATACCTTGAGAATGAGTACAAAAAAGATATTCCCTGGAAGAGGGTATTAAATTCAAGTCAATATCTCTAGCTTTAACCGTTAGCAATTCAAGACGCATTTATACCAAGAAAAGAACCACAATGCACTGCTAAACGCGTTACATTTCTCATAACAACAATGTAAAACCTTATTCACATCAACTATGCACACGTTACAGTTCCCGATGCTACCCACTCTTTCTGTGTTCATCATTCTCTGCTTCATTTAAACTTGACGTGGAAATCTTTCACGACCTCCGACTTGGAAGGAATTCCTTCACTTTCGAATCTATCAGGAGTCTGATTCCTTCGCCCTGATGGCAAATGACGACAGATCCTTCCTTCATCAGTCTAATGGAATCGTTCAGGACGCATTTCCACCCACGCTCAAGGAAAACATTTGACATCTTTCTTATTTTGACGAGAGAGAGAGAGAGAGAGAGAGAGAGAGAGAGAGAGAGAGAGAGAGAGAGAGAGAGAGAGACCTACTAAAGGGTACTTCGTAAGAATTACATTTCATACGAAGAGGAAGTTATTACTGGAATATAAATGATCATCAAGAGCCAATGATTATTCTGTAAATGTGACTTCCACACACCTTATTGATATCAGGGCGACAGCACAATGAATGTTATTAAAGATGGCGGTGATTTCGTATAAGTATTTGGGAATAAGTATATAGTCTACGAGGCAAGAGGTCGGCCTTAGACTATAGGTAAAGTAAATAAGGTAGTGATTGTGTGTGGACAGTAAGGTGGAAATGTTTGCAAGGATTGTTGAACCAACTCTCCCTTATGGAAGTGAAGTATGGATGTCCGATGCCAATGACAGAAGACAGGGTGAAGCTGTCGAGATGAAAGGTGATCATCTGGAACTTGCATTCTTGTGTTAGCAATTTCGGAGCTGCGTCTTCCAAATGTTCGGGGTCATTCAAGGTCACATTTTAAGGTCAATCGTGAATAAAATAAGGTCATTTAAGGTCACAAAAGAATACACGAGGATCATATTAACTTCCCTCCATCATCCTAGGCCCAGTTCCAGGATTCTCATGCGGCATTCCTTCCTGGAACGAGGCAACCTGGACACTCAACTATTTATATGATTCCATTTAAGGCCCGAATGAGGCTGGACTTTATGGAGGCACCAGATGCGAGTGAATTCCTGTCCCGCCGAGAATTTATTCCTGTGGTTCTTTTGGGTCATTCCCGCGTTTGGGGGAATTTATCCTCGTTTTTAAGAAGTCTAATTAAACGGCTTTGGAATTTTTTTTTGAGAGAGATAAATATATATGGGATTTGAGATGTTTCATGCGTTTGTGAAAAATTCCCGTCTTCGTTTGTTGCGTGTTATTAAGGTGTTTTTGGGCAAGAGCCCGTGCTGGCATTAGGCAACCATCATCCCTTAACAGGAAAAAATTACAATCAATATGACGCAAAAAATTATGGGATAGTTGTGTGACAAACTGAGTGACTAAGAGGAGAATTCCAAGGAGAGAGAGAGAGAGAGAGAGAGAGAGAGAGAGAGAGAGAGAGAGAGAGAGAGAGAGAGTCCTAAAGGAATGCTGTACATCCACGTAAGAAGTCAAGAATGGACGTAGAGAAATGGCCAAGTAATTGGGCTAATTCTCCTGGCAAAAAGGTGATCTATCTCGGGACGGGGCCTTATGTCAGGATAAAGTGATTAGTGCTCTGCATCAAAGACTCCAAGAGCCCTGCCCCCTCCTGAGGCATGAGTCTCATCCGGGTGATGAGAGGCTCCCTCGGAGGAACTCACACAGTTTGTAGACTGTCTCCCCCCCGCCCCCACCCACCCCCACCCAATAAGGATTATGTGACATTTCATTAAATAACTGAGTTAGAATCAAAGCACAGTAACTCATATATAAGAGAAAAGCATGCTTGCAATCATTATTTTCTTTTCCGTAAGGATTAACAAATATAAAAAAACGAGAAATCCAAAGAATTACTTTGGTAAATTCTTAGAGGATTTTTCCAATTTAGACGAAACAGAAAATTGAGTAAAGGCTACTCCTTAAAAAGTTCATTAAAAGTAAAATGAAACCTTATTTCTAAAGAACTGATTGACCCATCGGAAAAAAAAACGCAGGTTATCTTATGTGTGTTTGTGTTAATTTATTCCCACGTTTATTTGAAAGTTAACTGGTCAATTTAATATGATGTTGCACAAACGGTTTGCAAAACTTTATCGTTAGTTGGTTCCGAAAAAGGAAATAACGTATCTATGTTGCAGAAAAACACCAAATCGAATAAAAATGGCAATAATTTATAATTCACTTATATATAAAATGATGAAATCGGTAAAATTATTAAGTCTGTGTTATTTGGGTTCTTTTGTGTTTTAATGAAGAGACTAGGAAACAAGAAAGCTACATATAATAGATGATTCTTATTCTGTTCCGAACTAAGAGCTTCAAGAGTAAATAATTAGTTATGAATTCTGTAAAATTCAGATCTGTATAATTCCAGTCTACGTAACTCTTTCTGTAAAACTCATTTGATAGCCAACTCATGACGTCATTCGGTTTTGTCGTGACAATTTAATCCCAATGTAACATAAAAAAAAAAGTAAGTCGTATTCAACTTTGCTAATTTTCTGACACAAGCCAATTTATATCTTCTCATAATCTCCGTTAAGAAGAAACCCAAAACTAATCTGCATGCAAATGAGGGAGAGAGAGCGAGTATTTCTGTCTGAATCAACATTTGCCGAAATAATTTATTCCATACCATCACACTGAGGGGATTGCAATCAATTGATCTCGGTTCAATGACGACACATCCCCGAAGGATAGATGCAGGGAATTGTTTCTTTCAGTCATGGAGACTGAAAATTTTTGATGAAATAATATGTAATGAGCACAAACATAAGGAATCAAATTTGAAAATGGCACCTAATCACATGATAACTGTGTATACGATCTGCAAAACTGTCAGTTTTGCATCTAGTTATGTCAAAAATACATACATACATACATACATACATACATACATACATACATATACATACATATATATATACATACATACACATAAGCAAAGGGACTTACCGAAAAGAGACAACAGAAGCATGAGTCCTATCCCTGAAGGCTGAACCATGGGGAAACGGAAGAAGTAGGGAAATTCAAAAGTCTACAAGAACATGAAAAGTTGAACCTTAAGAGTTGTCTCTATTTTTAGCAACAAGTTTGATTCTAAAATTGAACTGAATATAGAATTTAGGCCAAAGACCTAATGAGGTCATTTATCGCCCAAAGGGAAACTGACAGTAAAAGATTTGAAAGGCGTAACAGGAGGAAAACCTCAAAGCAGTTGCCCTATGAATCAATTGTGAGGAGAGAGAAAATAAGATGGAAGAAAGAGAATATGAACGGAGGTACAGTAAAAGGAACGGAAGGGGTTGCAGCTAGGGGCCAGAAGGCACGCCGCAAAGAACCTAAGTCAAGCCTACAGTGCACCGCATTCATTCGAAAGTTTTATTAGCGACTTTACACTGTTGGAAAAAGTGGACGTGATTGAGCACATTAAGCTGAATCAATCCTTGACCTCCTGTGACCTTTTCTGGCGAAAGGTCATCATCACAGGACTCATCGAGCACTCAGCCGGAAGTGAGGGAGAGAACGGGAATTCTAACACCTACTGTAGGTCACAAGGTCATCATGAACAAACGCACTGCGCATTCTTTCCGAGTAAAGGAATATTTAGAAAGGGAATTTTGGCAGTTGTAAATAATCTCAAGTCATAATTACCAACTAAGTAGGCGTACCTTCATCATTATGAATCCCAGTATAATACCCTAGAGGTAGTCTTCACTTTACTTTGAATTAACACAGTGAAGCAAAATTATAGGTTATTTTAGATGTTCTTCATTATTTATGCCATTTCCCTTGATAACAAAAAAAATCCCAAAATTGTTTGAAAGGAGAAAAAAATCATAATTTCAAAATCCTTCCAGGACATAACAAAAAGTAATTAATTCCATTATTTATTAATGTAATTAATTAATTCTCTTCTTTTTAAGATTCACATCGCTCGACACCGATATCGAAGAGAGAGAGAGAGAGAGAGAGAGAGAGAGAGAGAGAGAGAGAGAGAGAGAGAGAGAGAGAGAGGGTCTTTCGTGGGATAAACGAAAATATGTCAGCCTTCCATTTCAATGTTTTTTTTTAAATATGAAAGCAAGTGAATCACTATCAACTAGACATATTAAGGAATAATAATAATAATAATAATAATAATAATAATAATAATAATAATAATAATAATAATAATAATAATAATAATAAGAGAGTGGCAATTTATTGACTACATTTAAGCAATGTCGAAAATGAACTGACTGAAACCAGAAAGTCAAGCGCTGGATAAATAAAGAACAAGTGTGCTATAAGTAACAGCAACAACAACAACAAGCAACAACCGAAACAACAACAGTAACAACAATACTTACAGAAAATTGAATACATTCAAACTCATTCGGGGTACTGCAAGCAAATTCCCACCAACAACAAGAACTTCCTTCAATGAGCCTCCCACTCGAAGCCCTCAGCCGACCAGTGTTTAATAAACAAGATATTCCGAATGCGTTGTTATTTTCAGGTATCCATTTGGATTCACACTTGGAATTTATCGGAGATTCCAGATATGAAGGAATTCCACAACTCTCATAAAGTGTGAATGCATTCCTTGTGTGTCTGTGGGTGACCTTTGTGTTGCAGATCTAACATGGTAGAGAAACAAATATTAATATACGGGCGTTTTCCCAACTGCGTTATTCTATCTATATATTCGGATTAACAGTTCTGAAACGGCAATAACTTATAAGGTCAAAATGCCACTCATTATTCCTTTCTTCTGTGAAATTGCAATTCCAGACTCGACTCCATTTCCAGAGATGCTGTGAACGAGATAAATAACATCTTCAAAGTAAAGGAAAAAATTAAACTGTTATGTGAAGATGAATCCTACTCAGTCCCACAGCTTAATGAAACTCGGCCGAATCTAACCCTTATCTCTAAAGAAGAGAGAGAGAGAGAGAGAGAGAGAGAGAGAGAGAGAGAGAGAGAGAGAGGAGTCACATCCTCTCTCACCTGTCGAAATAGCCGGCTCTTTATCTCACCTAAGCCTTACTTAAAGGAATAGAGGCCAGTGGAGAATATATATAATATTATATATATATTATATATATATATATATATATATATATATATATATATATATATATATATATACTCGTATATATATCAAAGATTTTACTGCCCCACAGACGGAGCAAGCCATGTCGACAGGCAGTAATGGACATATTCAAAACTTTTTTTTTTTTTTTTTTTTTTTTTTTTTTTTTTTTTTTTTGAGAATGAATTTGAATGGTCCATTAGTGTACCTTCTGTCAACAGAAATTCCATCAACGAGAGAGATTCAATCCAGTAAAAAAAATAATTAGATAAATAAATTATTAAAAAACAAACAAGCACAGGGAAGATAATCCTCACACTAGAAGATGCCTCCATCTTAAGCCCAAGACTGGAACTCATGGATGCAGTCGCACAATGCTGAATTTGGTCGAAGCAAATTTTCGAAATCTATATTTCCAATTAGATTAATTATAATTATAACTCCTTCCTTCGCCATGCTTTTGTTGATGAGACCAAAAGTCGAGGGTAGCAGAGAACATTATTCTCTTAAAAATGATGTTGAAAGCGCTGACGTTTTCATTTCATTACAGGAATTAACAATGAACTTCCAGCTACAATGAATTCTGAGAGTAAGATGTGGTAAAACCCTGTTCTAATTGGGGGATTCCAAAAAGGCCTAACTGATATTATAGATCCCTGGAAGGACCAGTAAAAGTGATCATCACATAAAATCTTACTTTTCTAGTATGCTTTTGAATTATATTTTATGTACAAAAACCTTTAGAAATAGGTTATTTACATAAATCATATTCCCATTACTCACTTTACCCTTTGCTTACATGACCGGAAGCTGACATGAAAAAAAAAAACTAACCTTAAGTCGATGGTTTGTCTTTCCAGAAAGGTCACGTGACCTGCCTTCTGACGAGTCATGAAGTCTACATAAAAATGATAAAATCTTAAACAAATCTTTTTACCTCTTGATTTTCAAAGAGAGCTGCACTTCAGAAACGTTCATTCGGCAACAGGAACTGTTTAAAACTCACCGAAAGAAGTAACAAGTTGGATGAAGGTATGAAGAAGAAGAAGAAGAAGACCGGAATTAAATATCTCCATCGGGAGCAACGAAATGATTCCTACTCAGGAACGCCCTGAGGAAGGAGGCAGCTGATGCTTATGCATCCTGAAGGATATTCGCTTCCCTCTCTTTATTTCCTTTTTCGTGAATAACCGAGGACAGGAACACTTCGAGAATGAGGAATATGCAAGAAGAAGAAGAAGAAGAAGAAGAAGAAGAGAGGACGGAATACTAAAACAGATAAAACGGATCATTTTTATTCCTTCATTTCATACGAATGGAATTTTATGAAGGGAGGTCGTCGAAAGAGATGGACAAGGGACCTTCTTATGAACAGAATTGCGAATTGACACTCATAATTCGCATACGTGCTTAGAATAATGATATTCTGGTTCGTTCGAATATCAATACTGCATTTTCGTCATAAAAATGTCATAAACACTTACTGGCAGTCTTAATTAGAACTTTATACTGTTATCCATCATCTGCCAAAGATTCGCTCTCCACTTAGGGTCGATGGCTTGTTTTCAATCTGTTCGAGATAATGTGGGATTAAGTTGCCAACGTGCGTTTATGCCGTGGTGTGGTCGCAACCTTAATTCAACTTTATTCATCACTTCATTGCTATTTACGATTGATCCTCGATAAAAAAAAAAATTTAATTAACTCATCTCACTTCAAATATTAAATGAAGCAGATCATCAAACTCCTTTCCATAGGCCTAGACTGGCGTGAAATAGAAGCCTAGATGCCAATGCTCTCCCTCCCTTTCTTTTGCCTAAACCTATAGGCCTCTGTAATACTCCTCGCCATTTGCTTACTTTCGGCGTCAGTGACCTTGATAACTGCGACGCCTGGCTATTCAAAATCGTTAGTTTTTTTTCTCTAATCATCAATAGGTTTTGATATATATGAAAATACAATATCATAATAAAGTTCAGTTTTAATGTAATCAATGAAGAAATTCTTCTTCAACACAAAAATGTTGCAGCAACACTCACGTGAACGAAAACAAACTCTGAACTCACCAAAGATATTTTTCGGGTCTACGAGAACTTTCCTGTAATATATTTGCTCGAGAGAGAGAGAGAGAGAGAGAGAGAGAGAGAGAGACTTTTATCGGGAAGAGATCGAAAACCAGGTCACGTTTGCCTCACCTGGCAAACGAACTGAGTCTCTCTCTCTCTCTCTCTCTCTCTCTCATAAAAGTATATGGACCTCATAACAATTTTAAAGGCTACGAGAGAGAAAAGACGCGTGAAGAAAAAAAATCTAAGACTTGGAACGACGGAAACGGAAGTGCCAAGTAAAGCGGAATGAAGAAAGCATAAACAAACAAGACTTCGGGAACAAAAGGATTGGAAGTGGAAGAAGAAGCGAGGAAAATGGAAGCGGAAATAAGAAGGAAGGGGAATATGAGAGAGAAGAAAAATAGTTCCCGGGAATCTCATTTTGGAAGAAGCGACGAATACGAAGATGGAGGCCTTCCACAACTTCCGCTTCTTCCTCACGCTTCTGGTTAGAGAGAGAGAGAGAGAGAGAGAGAGAGAGAGAGAGAGAGAGAGAGAGAGAGAGAGAGAGAGTGAGAGAGAGAAGTGAAGTTATTCGATATGCAAAAGCAATTTGCTTTACATGGTATGCATAAACTACAATATATACCATTAATCCCTATTCAATTATATATATATATATATATTATATATATATATATATATATATATATATATATATATATATAATATATATATATATATAACATATACACAAAAAAGCAAAGTGAGAGCGTTAAGAAACAAAACTAAGAGGAGAGAGTCCTCAACATGAGGGCTTCTACCTCTAAAATTACAGAACCCAACAAATTCAAATATGACACACGATAAACTAGAATTAAAGCATATTATAATCATTATTACTCACATAAAGGATATAAAGCAAATAAATGGATGCTGAAACGAAAACAAACAGACAAAAGGAGGACCGACCTCCGGGACAGAAGAAGTAGCTATTCACCACAACGCTAAACCTTCTGACGACATAAACGGCTTCCGAAGCGAAAAAGCTTTGACTTCCAAATTATTACCGACATAAGAAACTTCGACTCCCAAATCCTTAACGATATATGGCTTTAAAAACTTTGAAGACGCTTTTTCCATTTAATCGGATTATTTTAGTCTTTCCTGCGCGCCTCTTTTTTTTTTTAAAGAAACGAAATATTGTGAGGGGACGAATATGCAGAACGCGGGAGCAGATGCATGGAGAGAGAGAGAGAGAGAGAGAGAGAGAGAGAGAGAGAAGAGAGAGAGAGGAGAGAGATTTCATTCGTCATCATAAAGTTTTAGTGGTTTGTCTCTTATTTTATTCATTTATTTTATTAATTATATATATCTATTTATCTGTTTACTCATTTATCTATTTATTACGTTAGATAGTTATTTTATCTAACGGGAAGATTCTGTATCAAAAAATCATTGTTACTAATAGATAGTGGGGATGAGTTTCGGCCAATCACGATCAACATCTAAGATATTGGTTGTGGATATTGACCGACAGCGTCAAAATAAACCGACGGCTGGAATTTGCTTTGTGTATCATAATACCTAGCAGAAAAAACTGCTTAGAGTAAATCCAATAACCTATTTCCCCAAGTACACATACACACAATCACACAAACAAAGCTGTGGTATAAAACAAACACCCTTCCTCCTCATTGCCTTGGGCTTCGTCTCTCTTCATCAAAGGAGTTACTTCTGATGGAGGAACCATTTGGATTATTCAGATACAATGTAGCTTTTGGATGAAAAAATACCGAACCTTTTAGAAATTCTACTTCATGCCAATGCAACAGTGTCTTCTACTTCAATAATGAATAATATTAAGCAAAATATCTAATTAAAAAATCTATTTCTTGTTACTGTGAATGGTTTAGTTGTTCATTCATTTTGGATAATTTCACGTCTAATTATTCTTCATATTTCCTCTATGCAATTCATGCAGCTTTGTTTTCCAGTTGGCCTTCAAGATGTTCGACCACAACACATTTGCTGACTACGTGAAATTGAAAGAATGAGAGCTCTCAGGTCAGACTTGGTCGGGATGAACGTGACCTGCTTCTCGACCTCTTCCGAGAAAGTCCTCTCTCTCTCTCTCTCTCTCTCTCTCTCTCTCTCTCTCTCTCTCTCTCTCTCCTCATGAAACTGTTATGCCTGTATGTTATATAAACGTAAACACGATGAACGTAGATTTTGAAAGAATATTCACCTATAATCAATTTTGTAATTTCTCCTTTTTCACTGTTCGTTGGACATACTTTATTGTTTTTTCCTCTTGTTGCCCTATTTTCATATTTTGATCGCTTTTTATTACCTATACATGTATTGTTTTTTTATAACAATGTGCCTAGTATGACATTTTGTTAATTGCAAGTAAACTTACTTGTTCAGATGTGCACTGTGATTTCTACCACTGATTAATGACAAATCACCCTTAGAGACAATCGGCTACAAAGACCTAAAGAAAAAAAAAAACTATTATTCCACACGAAATAAAATGTATACATGACAACACCTGAGAATGGGAAAATACAATTCCTTTTCTAACAAATCTAATTCAGAGGTTATTGACTATGCAACGCTTTAAGAGGACCATATGTTATTCAAATTTTTATAGAACCATTTTAGACTATGATTGATGAATGGTTTCTATATAAATGGGAATTGCTATATTTACATGCTGATGAATAAGGCGTTGAGTGATTAACTGAATCTATACAAACAGACAACGGAGTCATCATTAAGCACTGAAAAATTCTATATCGATCAACAATGACACCACCGATCATGACAACTCTATGGATGACAACGCCCCCGAACGAGGTACTCCTGCAGCCGATGGAAATCAAAGTAGCCGTGACGTCCCACAGCGTAGCGCAACGCCCATCAATGTTACAGCGCCGCTTAGGAGGTCCAGGCGGCTGCAGGATATGCTGCAACGCAACCATCGGCCCGAAGAAAGTGGCTTGAGACCTGGCTCAGGCAGCCAATGAAAACAAGACTCACCGCCACCAGCCAATAGGAGACAAGCATGGGCAGACCCCCCTGCTGTCAACCACAAGATATAAAGGAGGACGGACACCGCACCAATATCAGTCCACCCTCAGCTTCCCAGCCCGAGGATGTCTGGCAGCTCCAGACGAAAGCTCGTTTTAAGAAAGAGAGAGAGAGAGAGAGAGAGAGAGAGAGAGAAAATCGTTAATGACTTTGATGACTATGGTATCATAGTTTATCTGTAAAATTCAAATATATACACCTATTTTGACGCTGTATTTTACCATGACCTCTATAGGCGCTCTACTAGCCTGTTTAAGTAGCACTGAAAAAGCCGCTATTCGCAAAATAGAGAAGAATCTCTACAAGTGTAATGCTGCTGAAGTAGCCATTACTTTTAATAAAGTATTATTATTATTATTATTATTATTATTATTATTATTATTATTATTATTATTATTATTAATGGGTGATGCAGCTTTTAGTACGTTAACCATATCATATCTATTCTAGGCTTGAGTCTTTCTACTTGTTTGGGATAAATTCTTTTCAACATACAATTGTACGAGTGAAATGTGAGATAGTATTTATAAAAGATGCATGCATTAAGTGAATGTTTCTTTAAAGTTCATCATATCAGTTACCATAGTCAATGCAACGCCTGACTACGTAACCAATTAAAATGAATATTTGTTGTCCATTGTGGTCCTGACATTCACTATATTTCATTTAAAATAATGTATACATTTCATTTAAAAAAAAAACCATAGATATCTGTTATAATAACGCAAAATTTTCATTTAAAATAGCGCATGGCTCTCATTTAAAATACCGCATAAATTTCATTTAAAATAACGCTTAGAAACAACTTGCAATAACGCATAAATTTCATTAACAATAACGCTTAGTTTTCTCCTCACGAGGAATTTCCTGATTCTCACAGCGAGGAATCTCCGTGAGGAATCTCCGACGTCATGATCCTCTGATCTCGCTGGAATGAAGTCTCAGTCTCCACTCAAGTGAAGGATGTCCTCTGGATGTCCTAAAAATATCCTGGAAATCCCTTCATCCTGATAACAGGGTGAAGTCAGTGGAAGATAATCTGAGGACTTTCCACACTCATCCTTCACTTAAAGATGCAGAAATATCTTTTGTGGATGGTGTAACGGAGAGAATCTCTCTCTCTCTCCCCCTCTCTCTCTCTCTCTTTGTCCATTTAAGTAATAAACCTCCAGTTTCTGAAATTCCAATCTCTCTCTCTCTCTCTCTCTCTCTCTCTCTCTCTCTCTCTCTTTCTCCATTTATGTAATAAATCTCCCGTTTCAGAAATTCCAATCTCTCTCTCTCTCTCTCTCTCTCACTCTCTCTCTCTCTCTCTCTCTCTCTCTCTCTCGCAGATATTCCAGCTTGCCGTTCTGGATATCCCATTTTGTACGCGTCCGAGGACTTTTCCAGACCGCGTTCCAGGAACATCGTTCTTAACCGAAAGCGAAATATTCCATTAACCTGACGAAGGAGGAGTTCTCGCGATTAGCCATCAAGGCGAAGGAGTTGGGCTTCAAAGGCTTCTACTAAGAATGGAACAACTTTCGCCCGAGTTGAAGTTTTAACGACATTCAAGTCATATCGAGTTGAAATATGAGAAAGGAAGAGAGATAAAAGAAGGTACTGACGTTAATAAAATTATATATACATTATCTATATATATATATATATATACTATTTATAATATATATATATGTATATATATATAATATATACATATATATGGTATAATATATATATATATAATATATATATTATATATAATATATATATATATATATATATATATATATATATATATATATAACATAACAGCTGTATCTAAACTTTTTCGTGTTTTATCATGTTGTTACTGACTGTGAATTCCAAACAGAATTTGTACTGAAGGCGAATTCAGTGTAACTGATATTTTATTTAATCTGTAAACTAAATCAAACTGCTTACTGGGCAGAAATAAGAATATTCCCACACAAGGTAGCTCAGAGGTTGTAAGGCTAAATAATTCAAACTGTCATTTCTATCGCATTTCCTCAAGTTTCCCCTAAAGAGAGATTCCATGACGGAAAGTGGCGAGGCTGTCCTCACTTCTTCCCTAAATTTGAACCTTTGAAATGAATTTGGCATTTAATTTCGGAAGCAATGTTGATTGGCAAGAGATGCAATACTGCTCCCAATCTATTGAACTCTGAAGTTATAAAGCTACTTAAAAATGATAGGAATTTCATTCTATAGAATACACGTCAAGGTATAGACATGAGAATTATCTACAAAGAACAAAAATCGTTATTAGTTAAAAAAAAAAAAAATACATGCGCACCTGTTCACAGATATATCCACTTCCCCCCTCCGTGAGCCTAATTATTTTCTTTTTCTTAGCATCAGTCCACTGAAGGAAATTGATCCCATTCTAAGATCGGTAACTTTTCTTAAGATTTACGAAGTTGGATTCTTGGCTCAGCCAACGCGGAACCAGAGGAATTTATTTCTGGTGATAGAAATTCATTTCTCGATATAATGTGGTTCGGATCCCACAATAAGCTGTAGGTCCCGTTGCTAGGTAACCAATTGGTTCCTAGTCAGGTAAAAATATCTAATCCTTCGGGCCAGCCCTGGGAGAGCTGTTAATCAGCTCAGTGGTCTGGTAAAACTAAGCAATTCTTAACTTTTTCTTAAGATTTAACACGACATGATGTTTGCATATTAAAAAAATCTCCCTATTACTGTGTTTGTTATTGGAAAATAATTTTTTAATTCATTTTTGTCTCAATAAATGGATGTTATCGTCGACTCAGTTCTTACACATGACCTGAACAAGCAGACGAAAACTTTTCATTTCTGATCTTGACCAACTGACCTGACAGCCATTGAAACGAGGGCCACACATACCCCGATATTCCTGCAATACCCACAAAATAACGCATTTCATAACAGAGTCATTCATAAAACGTGCTCCATCAGCCCTGATTAGTGATGATTGCATAGCTCAGAGGCCGTTGATTATTTAATGGATCACAGAAACGATCCAGCGTTTTCCTAGTAAAAGTGTTAGTGAATAAAGTGACAATAAATATTTTGTTGACTGTATATAGCGTGACTTATTTCTGATAAATAAAAGAGAGATTCTAAAAAAAATAAAAAAAACAAAAAACAAATGAGGCCTTCTCTCTTGTATATTCTTTATAGGGTGCCGACGGCGGCGGCCATCCAAGTACCATTACAGAATCTAATCATGTCTTAAATTGGGAAAATGCAAAAAAAAAAAAAAAAAAAAAAAAAAGGGCGGGGGGAGGACAAAAAAGTGAGATTTGCCTTTTCAAAATAAATAATGAAAACCGAAACAGCAAGAACTTGAAAAGCTAAGAGGTTAAGGCCAGAAAAATAGAAACTACCATAACTATTTAAATTTTATATAAAAAAATTATTGGTTTTTGAAAGAAAAATTAACCAATCAAATTAAGATCTTAAATCTCCTGAAGAAGTCACTTAAAAGTTCTCCCTGGTTTGAGAAGACACGAGAGAAACTTAGTAAGTAGAAATACCTTGAGAATGAGTATAAAAAAAAGATACCCCTAGGAAGAGGGTATTACAATTCAAGTCAGTCTCTCTAGCTTTACCCGTTAGCAATTCAAGGCGCAACTATATCAAGAAAAGAACCACAATACACTGCTAAACGTTTTAAATTTCTCAGAACTACAACGAAAAACCTGCATTTATTCACATCAACTATGCACACGTTTCAGTTCCCGATGCTACCCTTTCTTTCTGTGTTTATCATTCTCTGTTCCATTTAAACTAGTCGTGAAAGATGACGTGGAAATCTTTCAAGACCCCCGACTTGGAAGGAATTCCTTCACTTTCGAATCTATCAGGAGTCTGAATCCTTCGCCCTGATGGCAAATGTCGACAGATCCTTCCTTCATCAGTCTAATGGAATCATTCAGGACGCATTTCCACCCACGCTCATGGAAAGCATTTGACTTCATTCTTATCTTGACGAGAGATGAGAGAGAGGAGAGAGAGGAAAGAAGAAGAGAAGAAGAGAGGAGAAGAGAGACGAGAGAGAGAAGAGCTGAGAGAGGAGAGAGAGAGAGAGACCTACTAAAGGGTACTTCTTACGAATTACATTTCATACGAAAAGGAAGCTATTACTGGAATATAAATGACCATCAAGAGCCAATGATTATTCTGTAAATATGAATTCCACACAGCGTATTGATATCAGAGCGACAACACAATGAACGTTATTAAAGATGGCGATGGTTTCGTATAAGTATAGGGGAATAAAAGTAGTCTACGAGGCAAGAGGTCGGCCTTAGACTATAGGTAAAGTAAGTAAATAAGGTAGTTATTGTGTGTGGACAGTAAGGTGGAAATGTTTGCAAGGATGGTTGAACCAACTCTCCCTTATGGAAGTGAAGTATGGATGTCCGATGCCAATGACAGAAGACAGGGTGAAGCTGTCGAGATGAAAGGTGATCATCTGGAACTTGCATTCTTGTGTTAGCAATTTCGGAGCTGCGTCTTGCAAATGTTCGGGGTCATTCAAGGTCACATTTTAAGGTCAATCGTGAATAAAATAAGGTCATTTAAGGTCACAAAAGAATACACGAGGATCATATTAACTTCCCTCCATCATCCTAGGCCCAGTTCCAGGATTCTCATGCGGCATTCCTTCCTGGAACGAGGCAACCTGGACACTCAACTATTTATATGATTCCATTTAAGGACCGAATGAGGCTGGACTTTATGGAGGCACCAGATGCGAGTGAATTCCTGTCCCGCCGAGAATTTATTCCTGTGGTTCTTTTGGGTCATTCCCGCGTTTGGGGAAATTTATCCTCGTTTTTATAGAAGTCTAATTAAACGGCTTTGGATTTTTTTTTTTTTTTGAGAGAGGGAGAAATATATATGGGATTTGAGATGTTTCATGCGTTTGTGAAAAATTCCCGTCTTCGTTTGTTGCGTGTTATTATGGTGTTTTTGGGCAAGAGCCCGTGCTGGCATTAGGTAACCTTCATCCTTTAACAGGAAAAAATTACAATCAATATGATGCAAAAAATTATGGGATAGTTGTGTGACAAACTGAGTGACTAAGAGAAGAATTCCAAGGAGAGAGAGAGAGAGAGAGAGAGAGAGAGAGAGAGAGAGAGAGAGAGAGAGAGAGAGAGAGAGAGTCCTAAAGGAATGCTGTACTTCCACGTAAGAAGCCAAGAATGGACGTAGAGAAATGACCAGGTAATTGGGCTAATTCTCCTGGCAAAAAGGTGATCTATCTCGGGACGTGGCCTTATGTCAGGATGAAGTGATTAGCGCTCTGCATCAAAGACTCCAGGAACCCTGCCCCCTCCTGAGGCATGAGTCTCATCCGGGGTGATGAGAGGCTCCCCTCGGAGGAACTCACACCGTTTGTAGAATGTTTCCCCCAAAAAGGGATTATGTGACATTTCATTAAATAACTGAGTTAGAATCATAGCACAGTAACTCATATATAAGAGAAAAGAATGCTTACAATCATTATTTTCTTTTCCGTAAGGATTAACAAATATAAAAAAAAACAAGAAATCCAAAGAATTACTTTCGTAAATTCTTAGAGGATTTTTCCAATCTAGACGAAACAGAAAATTGAGTAAAGGATACGCCTTAAAAGGTTCATTAAAAGTATACTGAAACCTTATTTCTAAAGAACTGATTGACCCATCGAAAAAGAACGCAGGTTATCTTACGTGTGTTTGTGTTAATTTATTCCCACGTTTATTTGAAAGTTAACTGGTCAATTTAATATGATGTTGCACAAACGGTTTGCAAAACTTTATCGTTAGTTGGTTCCGAAAAAGGAAATAACGTATCTATGTTGTAGAAAAACACCAAATCGAATAAAAATGGCAATAATTTATAATAATTCACTTATTTTTAAAATGATTAAATCGGTAAAAAGATTAAGTCTGTGTTATTTGGTTTCTTTTGTGTTTTAATGAAGAGACTAGGAAACAAGAAAACTACATATAATAGATGATTCTTATTCTATTCCGAACTAAGAGCTTAACGAACAAATCATTAGTTAAGAATTCTGTAAAATTCAGATCTGTATGATTCCAGTCTACGTAACTCATTCTGTAAAACTCATTTGATAACCAACTCATGACGTCATACGGTTTTGTCGTGACAATTTAATCCCAATTAACATAACTAAAAGTAAGTAGTCTTCAACTTTGCTAATTTACTGACAAGCCAATTATATCTTCTCATAATCTCCGTTAAGAAGAAACCCAAAATAAATCTGCATGCAAATAAGGGAGAGAGAGCGAGTATTTCTGTTTGAATCAACATTTGCCGAAATAATTTATTCCATACCATCACATTAAAGGGATTGCAATCAATTGATTTTGGTTCAATGACGAGACATCCTCGAATGATAGATACATGGAATAGTTTCTTTCGGTCATGAAGATTGAAAATTCTTGATGATAATTATGTAGCGAGCACAAACACAAGGAATTAAATCTGAAATTGGCACTTAATCCCATAACTGTGTATAAGATCTGGAAAACTGTCAGTTTTACATCTAGTTGTGTCACACATACATACACACAGAAACACACACAAGCAAAGGGACCTAACGAAAAGAGACGATAGAGGCATGAATCCTATACCTGAGGGCTGAACCATGGGGAAACGGAAGAAGTAGGGAAATTCAAAAGTCTACAAGAACATGAAAAATCGAACCTTAAGAGTTCAGTCTCCATTTTTAGCAACAAGTTTGATTCTAAAATTCAACTGAATATAGAATTTAGGCCAAAGACCTAATGAGGTCATTTATCGCCCAAAGGGAAACTGACAGTAAAAGATTTGAAAGGCGTAACAGGAGGAAAACCTCAAAGCAGTTGCCCTATGAATCAATTGTGAGGAGAGAGAAAATAAGATGGAAGAAAGAGAATATGAACGGAGTTACAGTAAAAGGAACGAAAGGGGTTGCAGCTAGGGGCCAGAAGGCACGCCGCAAAGAACCTAAGTCAAGCCTACAGTGCACCGCATTCATTCGAAAGTTTTATTAGCGAGTTCACACTGTTGGAATAAGTGGACGCGATTGAGCACATTAAGCTGAATCAATCCTTGACCTCCTCTGACCTTTTCTAGCGAAAGGTCATCATCACAGGACTCATCGATCACTCAGCCGGAAGTGAGGGAGAGAACGGGAATTCTAACAGCTACTGTAGGTCACAAGGTCATCATGAACAAATGCACTGCGCATTCTTTCCCAGTAAAGGAATATTTAGTAAGAGACTTTTGGCAGTTGTAAATAATCTCAAGTCATGATCACCAACTAAGTAGGCGTACTTTTATTATGAATCCCAGTATAATACCCTAGAGGTAGTTTCCATTTTACTTTGAATTAACACAATGAAGCAAAATTATAGGTTATTTTAGATGTTCTTCATTATTTAGGCCATTTCCCTTAAGAACGAAAAATCCCAAAATTGTTTGAAACAAAAAGGAAAAAACCATAATTTCAAAATCCTTCCAGGACATAACAAAGGGTAATTAATTCCCTCAATTATTAACGTCATAAATCAATTCACTTTTTAAGACGCACATCGCTCGACACCGATATCGCAGAGAGAGAGAGAGAGAGAGAGAGAGAGAGAGAGAGAGAGAGAGAGAGAGAGAGAGAGAGGTATTAAAATGCTTAAAAAGGTCCTTATACATAAGAAATAGAAGGGAGACAGACACACACACACACACACACACACACACACACAGAGAGAGAGAGAGAGAGACTTACCTTACCTTACCTTACATCTTGTTCGGGTTGCCCCAGGTCCCTCAGTGTGAGGCACCTCTAATGTCTACCAGAGAGTTGCTAGTACATCTTCCGGTATATTTTGCATCTTCCAATCTTGGATGGTCTGGGATGCAGTTTAGATATTGTCGAGCTTATTCTTAAACACATCTACGCTCACTCCTGATATTCCTCAGATGAGCTGGCAACGCATTGAATAGACGCTGCATTATCGATGCTGGTGCGTAGTGGATTAATGTCCTGTGTGCTTTCCTTATTTTTCCTGGTATAGTTTTGGGCACTATTAATCTACCTCTGCTTGCTCTTTCTGATATTTTTAGTTCCATGATATTTTCTGCTATTCCTTCTATCTGTTTCCATGCCTGAATTATCATGTAGCGTTCTCTTCTCCTTTCTAGACTATATAATTTTAAGAATTGTAGTCTTTCCCAGTAGTCTAGGTCCTTAACTTCTTCTATTCTAGCTGTAAAGGACCTTTGTACACTCTCTATTTGTGCAATATCCTTTTGATAGTGTGGGTACCATATCATATTGCAATATTCAAGTGGACTACGAACATATGTTTTATAAAGCATAATCATGTGTTCAGCTTTTCTTGTTTTGAAGTGCCGTAACAACATTCCATTTTTGCTTTACATTTTGCCAACAGAGTTGCTATTTGATCATTGCATAACATGTTCCTATCATCATCACACCAAGGTCTTTAACTGCTTCCTTATTTGTGATGGTCTCATTATTAGGTCCCTTATATGCATATAGCTTTCTTTCTCTGTCTCCATAATTTATTGATTCAAATTTATCAGAGTTAAATACCATCCTATTTACCTCTGCCCAATCATATACTTTGTTAAGGTCTCTTTGTAGAGCGTTCCTATCTTCATCACAAGTAATTTCTCTACTTATTCTTGTGTCATCTGCGAAACTACTCACTACCGAATCCTTCACATTATTGTCTATGTCTTCAATCATAATAACAAACAGTATTGCAGCTAACACCGTACCTTGCGGCACACCGGATATTACCTTGACTTCATCCGATTTCTCGTCGTTTGCAATAACTATCTGTTTTCTGTTGTGTAAAAATTCTTTTAACCATCTTCCTACTTTATCCACGATATTGGTTTTGTTTTTCTAATTTGCTTCGCTAATATATTATGGTCTACTTTATCAAAAGCTTTTGCAAAGTCTAAATAAACCACATCTGTTTCATTTCCGCTTTTCATATTTTTGAATATGTTCTCACGGTGGACTAACAGTTGGGTTTGTGTACTTTTTCCGGGTACGAAACCAATTGTTTGTTTCCCTTTATTAACAAATTATTTTTTATTAAATGTTTTCAATAATATTTTTCTTCATTACCCTTTCATACACTTTCATAATATGTGATGTTAGACTCACAGGCCTATAATTACTTGCCTCTAGTCTTGATCCACTTTTGAAAGTAGGGGTAATATTATGCTAATTGTGCTCCTCATAAATCTTGCCTGTATCTACACTTTGTCTTAATAAATATTGCAAGTGGCTTTGCGATAGAATGAACTACTTCTTTAACAAAATAGCAGGAATTCCATCAGGCCCTGCAGCAGCTCCATTTTTAATTTCATTAATAGCCTGCACAATATCAGCTTCATTAATATCTATGTCAGCTAAATATTCACTATTTTCATCCCTTACTTCTATATCATTATCTTCATTATCTATTCTAGGGGTGAATTCTCTCTTATATCGTTCTGCCAGTATGTTGCAAATTTTCCTTTTTTTCATTTCGTTAATCTCCCTCAATTCTCAGAGGGCCTATTTTCTATTCTTCTTTTATTCATCTTCTTCGCATATGAGTATAATAGCTTGGGGTTTTTGCTTGATATTAAATAGGGTTTTTTCTTTCCAAGTCCCGTTTTTCATTTTCTTTGATTGTTATAATCTTTTTGTTCTGCATTTTGTATCTATTTTTGTCTTTTAACTTTTTAGTTCTTTAACTTTCCTTGCATTTTTTTCTTTTGCAAGACCTTTTTTCCACTTTCTGATTTTCTGGAACAAGATCCTTCTGTCTCTTGGTATGCAGAATGATGTTTACTTTTCTTCTTCGGTATATATTTTTCCACTATTTTCTCCAATATTTATATAATATCTCCGTATTTACCCTTATGTCATCACTTACGAAAATGTTATCCCAATCTTTGTTTAATTCTTCATAATTTCTGACCATTTTATATTTTTTTACTGTAGAAGTTGTATTTTCCATATCCTTCCCACTTTTTCATTTCTTGCTTATCTCTATTTTCACTTGCTTTGGAATGAACTGTTAATTCTATGACATTATGGTCTGAAATATTCGCATTATAAACTATTATTTCTTTAACATAATTCATCTCGTTCACAAATACTAGGTCTAAAGTATTTTCCTTTCTTGTTGGCAGGTGATTTTTATTTGTTGAATGTTGTATTCTAGTAGCATATCTAATAGCTTTTCAAATTGCCTCTTATCTTCTGCACTATTATTACTCTCTTTTTTATATGTATAAGTACAACCACAATCTCCTATTCGTTCTTTCCATTTCTACGAAAGGAAAGTTTTGAAGTCACCAGATAGGAGAATAGTCCAGTCCTTGTGATTTTTCTACATATATCATCCAATTTTTCAATTATTAAGTCAAACTCTTTAGTATTAGGAGGTCTATATATTACTATGTTCATCAATTTTTCAGATTCAAATTCTACCGCTATTAGTTCACATTCTGAGTTACTATATTTCTCATATATTTTTCCTTGTTTTTTTGTCTTTCCCATATATTGCGGTTCCCCCTTGATTCCTATTTTTTTCTATGCTGATCTATAAGATTTGGAACCCTTTTATTTGATCATCATTCCCAGTCTCTTGGTAATACCAGGTTTCACTTATATTCATTATATCTATTTTCTTTTCATTTTGGGTTAGTTTTCTTCTAAGTACTCTATTTTTCTTTTTGAGTTACTCGTAACTAAACCCTGCGCATTCATCACTATGATGGTTTGCGTGTTTTCTCCTTCATTTAATACTGGTAGTAATAAGGATTTCCCATGTCTCTTTCCTGTTCTGGTATGTTGTTCTTTTTTTCATTTCCAGAAATTCTGACATTAAAAAATCCAACTTTTCCATAATATTTGATCTTCCTTCATCATAATTATTCATTTTGTGTCTGATCTGCAATTTTCTCCGTTTCTGCAATATCCTCTTGCATAATAAATACAGTTATTATCTCTTGAGTAGAATTTCGGAGCTGATGCTTTGAAATTTTTTGCTGGACACCTCTGCATATCTCATTGGTGGTTTGCTTTTCTCTTTTACCTGATATTCTTGATTTCTCTCTTTATTTGTTTCTTTCTTATTTTGGATTTTATTACTTGGTTGGTTATTTATTTGATTATTGATTCATTGGCTACAGGGTGCATATATTTGCATTTTTTGTCGAACTTACATCCTTTTTCCTTCTTTTAGGTTTTTACATATTTTTGGATGCAGATCTCTGCAATCATCCCCATATCCATCTAAGTATGCACATTTACCATATATTTCATAGTTTTGACATATCTTAGGATGTTTGTAGTAACATCTTTCTCCAAATCTGCAATTCCCTCTTTTCAAAAGGTTGCAGATTTTGTCTTTCTTGTCTATTTTTTCCTCTTTCCCGTCATTGTATAGATCTGGGTAGAGCCTCTTCGGGATTTGCTTTTCTGTTGTCATATCGTAATTTATTTCTTCGTAGGTATGCTGCTTTATTGCCTCATATGTAGTATCAATGAGTATCTCTGCATCCATACTTTTATCTTGTTCTTTGTTTTCCTTATTTTTTCTGTCATTTCATTTTTGTTTACTTCTCTTCCGTTTTCCTCTTCTTCTTTTTCTTCTTCTTCTTCCTCTTCCTCTTCTTCTTCATCCTCAACTATTTGTACATTCAATCTTGATTTAATAACATTGTCTATCCATGATAGACATGTTGAACAAAAAATTCTTGTATCTTTTCTCAAATCTTGTATTACCTCAGCACACTGTGGATGGGTCGGAATGTTGCATGCAGCACATTTTCTGATTAGGTTTGTGGATTGACTATGCTATACCAAACCTTACACAGTTTGCATGCTTTTGGCATTCTTTTTCCCTAATGCATCAATTAGGAATATTCACAAGATTCACCTTATTCATTTTTCTTTGTCGGATATGTTGGTTTATGTATATTTTCTTTATGAGTCTCTTGACCACTTGGATTTTATTTGGAACTTCTTCAATTATTTTCAAGATGTTTTCATTAGATTTGTTCCAGTTTGAAGGATTATATCCTTCTAATATATCTATGAATGCTTTTGTATCTTTTTTGGTTAGGACTGTTGCTGATTTCATAGATGAGAAATGCCAGTTCCCTTCCTGCTACCTTCATCGTATTGCGAATCTGCTAGACACGCCAAATTACGCCACCTCTTCCCGCAGTTTGGAACTTACTGCCATCTTGTTCTGATTTATAGTATTACACTTGATAAACTAACTTAGAAGACGCTTTATCCTACTATTTTTTCCACACTAATCTTATCACCGATAGTTCACGAACACTTCTAGATATTTCTCAAATTCTAGTCGTATGTTAAACTTGTGATATCTGTTGATTAATCTGACTTCACGCGGGTACGACTCACCAAGCAAGATGGCTACTGCATAAGAGAGAGAGAGAGAGAGAGAGAGAGAGAGAGAGAGAGAGAGAGGAGAGAGAGAGCCTTTCGTGGGATGAACAATAATATATCAGCCCTCCACTTCAATAATGTTTTGGTCAAGTTCATTTAAAGAGGAAAGACAGTGAATCACTATCAATTAAACATAATAATAATAATAATAATAATAATAATAATAATAATAATAATAATAATAATAATAATAATAATAATAATAATAATAATAATAATAATAATAAGAGAGTAGCAATTTATTTACTACATTTAAATAATGTTGAAAGTAGACCGACTTAAACGCCAGAATAAACAAGCGCTGGATAAACAATAAAAAGAACAAATTGTGCTAAAAGTAACAACAACAACAAATAGCAACAACCAAACAACAATATTTACAAAAATTGAATGCAGTCAAAATTCATTCGGGACACTGCAAGCAAATTCCCATCAACAACCAAGAACTTCCTTCGATGAACCTCCCCACCCGAAGCCCTCAGCCGACCCGTGTTTAATAAACAAGATATTCCCCGAATGCGTTGTGATTTTCAGGAATCCATTTGGATTTTAGACTTGGAATTTATCGGA
>NC_087215.1:14731828-14752082 GCF_015104395.2 Macrobrachium nipponense | reverse complement strand
GGAGGGACTTTATCCCAAATTCCCTCTAATAACTTTCTTTCCAAACTGATGCGTTGTTAATATGTATTTTTATTTTGTCAGGTATTCAGCGTCAATCTCATTTCCTCGTCCTCCCCCTCCTCCTCCTTTTTCTTCTTCTCCTTCTTCCTCTTCTTCTTCTTCTTCTTCTTCCTAATTTTCAGTTAAAAATAGGATGCTGGTGACCACCAATTGTTTTGGTTGTTCCGAAGGACCGAAGGCGGGACTTGTTCTGAAATTACAATTCAGGAGGGAAGCTGAATGTGACCAAATCAACAGGGTTCGGGGAGAAAGAGAGAGAGAGAGAGAGAGAGAGAGAGAGAGAGAGAGAGAGAGAGAGAGAGAGAGAGAGAGGAAGGTGGGTGATAGAATCACGATTAGAATAAAATTGTTTGAGAGATTTTAGATGCAACATCATAATAATGAACCATAATTTTTATTAAAAGTTTGGGAAATGAGAAATACGATTAACACACACACACACACACACACACACACACACACCACACAGAAAGAGAGAGAGAGAGAGAGGCTGGTAAAATGGTTGGTTTCCCCTACAATATAGCATCAATTTGGAAATCTATTTCCAAATAATCATCTGTTTAGAATTCCATTTTTGAATCATAGTCAATTTTTAGATGACCTGTCAAACAATATATGACTGCCGTTTTCTCTAAAGAAACATTGACGAAAATCGTAGAACGAAAGAAAGAGTAGAACTCTTATGGAAATATTTGCAGCTGTATTTGTTGTCCCAACGATGAACGAAATTCCCTAATGAAACCACTTTTCAGTTTTAACTTCCGCAGTTTATTCTTTTCTCCCTCGAGATCGCCACAAGCAGAAAAGATTCGAGTTGAGGAACGAATGGTAATGTATTCTGCTGAAGGGAAGGACGGTTGCGAGAATTATTCCTGAATGGGAATTCATTGCGACTGGATTCAAATTCAACCCTACTGAAATGTTTTTGGGAGCCTTTGCCAAAGTTCACGGTATATTTACGGGATTCTCGAATCTACTTATTTTTCCTGTGTCCTATTTATAACAAAAGGAAGCGTGATGACTTTACAAATTACTGTAATTAGCAGTTGCAAAATAACAAGAAAGAAAATTGTTGACAGCCTTTGCGAAAGGTCGCTGTATATGTATATACCAGATTCTCGAATCTGTGTTTATTTTTCATTTTCCCTCTTTTTACAAGAAGAGGAAATGTGATGAATTTGCATTCCGTTCGCTTTAACTTACTTTAATGGTCATCTTTCTTGACCCTACTACTATGGCAATAATTCGGTAATCATGTGAGGTAAATATATCAAAGGGTTGACTTAGAACTATTGTCAGAAAAGCGAGCAACAAGACGCAGCAAATATGCAGGAAGAATCTCTAGTTAGGCAGAAGGTCAAAAAGACGAGAGGTCTGACGAAGCAACTCGTTAAGGAAGTCAAGTATAGAGCAAGAATTGGACTGAAAAGAGAGTTTGAAGCTTTTGAGTCTAATTGGGGAGACCCGTAGGGGGGTAGTTCCTGCAGTGCACCTCACGCTGTGCGCTGTAGGCATTACTTATGGTTCTTTGCAGCGTCCCTTCGTTTTTCCATCTTACTTTCCACCCTCTCCCAACATTTCATGTCATAGTGCAACTGCTTTGAGATTTTCTTCCTGTTAAACCTTTCAAACCTTTCTACTTTCAATTGGCATTTCAGCGCTAAATGACATAGTCAGAGCGCTTGGCGTTTGGCCTGAATCTATATTCCATTCCAATCTAATTGGGGAGAACCTGTTCACAGTACAGTGAGCTGAAAGTGTAAGTAGCGTGGACATAACACGAAATAGGGGGAAGAGTATACCGTTCGTTATTCTTGGGATGAAGAGAGAGAGAGAGAGAGAGAGAGAGAGAGAGAGAGAGAGAGAGAGAGAGAGATTCATGGACAGAGAACACGGACGTTTCTAGCTAAAGAGAAGTGAATGACTTACTTTATAATGAGAGACGGGACATTTTGCTATATTTTATAATGAGAGACGGGACATTTTGCTGATGAGGCCTACTGTCGATGCTTGGAGCATTTGCTAACTGGTGCAATGAGCTAAGGAAGAGAGAGAGAGAGAGAGAGAGAGAGAGAGAGAGAGAGAGAAGAGAAGAGAGAGAGAGAGAGAAACAAAAAACCTAGTTACAGAGATATCGTAATAGGATTTTTGTATTAATAATGGGGAGCACATCCGTACCTAGTTTCGGTGAATGAGGAATAAAGTTTTGTTAAGTGAGGAATAAAATTCTAGGTAATAAAGTCTCAAATTCTTCTAAAAAGCTGTCAGTGCTTTTTCTTGAGAGAGAAAGAGAGAGAGAGAGAGAGAGAGAGAGAGAGAGAGAGAGAGAGAGAGAGAGAGAGAGGGTAGTACGTGATTTACATCCCAAAACAGTTTTCAGTTTAACGGAAATAAAAAAAAAAAAAAATAAAAAAAAATAATAGTAATTTTTAGTTTCATGAAAATATAAAAAGATTATAGTTTTCAACCTCATGAATATAAAAAATTACATTCACCAGTAGTTCCATGACCATAAAGAAAGAACAAACATTTATTGAATGAGTAAAGGAGCTGAGAGCTGAGCGTCAGGAAGCGAGATTATGAAAACATTAAAAGCTGCAGTTGGACAACTTCCTGACTTTCGATCAGAGACTTTTCATAATTAAGTCACTTACCACTTTTAGAACTTGAAGGACTTTTCATATGAGCTTGTTTTTTTGGGGGTGGGGCGGGAATGGGGGAGGGGTGGGTATTCGGCGGTAATTCCTATTAGGAGAGTTTTTTCTTTTCTTTTTGTAGAAAACAATTTAGAAGTTCGTGAAAACAGTAACTGAATAAATTATCGGGAGAGGAAAGATGGAGAGTTTTTGAATTCTAATGACACGTTTATAAGAGAGAGAGAGAGAGAGATAGGAGTGGTGCTTTTTGTTGCAAATGCTTCATTTCCTTGGACAGTTTATAGTTACTATCATAACTGGTATTCTGTATGTAGCCTTTTACCTGATACTCTGCAATTTATGTCGTTCAAAAATCAAACCCAAGAGATGGCAACAGAAGGCCGCTGAGGTTTGGAGATTTTTGGGCAGGAGCAGACAAGGTAGGAGGTGATTCTCGATGCTCCTGTTCCAGACATCAAAACTCTCTCTCTCTCTCTCTCTCTCTCTTCTCTCTCTCTCTCTCTCTCTCGCCAGTACACAGAAACATAAGAGTTCTGTACAAAGGATGTTGTGCTCACAATCTGAACCTAAAGGCTCTCTCTCTCTCTCTCTCTCTCTCTCTCCTCTCTCTCTCTCTCAGTGCCATTTTGCTTGGTGAGACATTCCCGCGCACAGTCTGATTAATCAACAGATATCACGCATTTAACATACGTCTGGAAATTGAAAAATATCTAAAAGTGTTCGTGAACTGTCGGTGATAAGATTAGTGTGAAAATAGTAGGATAAAGCATGTACTAAGTTAGTTTATCAAGTGAAATACTGTGAATCATATCAAGATGGCAGTAATTCCAACTGTGGTAAGAAATGGCGAAATTTAGCGTGTTTAGCAGATTCGCAATACGATGAGGTAGCAGGAAGGGAGCTGGCATTTCTCATCTATACAGATCGTCCATGGCACGTTACCTCGTGGGCGAACCAGGATTCATAACGTAAGCGATAGTTACAGACATTAACCAGATATACAAAGATGATCTCAGTAACCCTATAACGCTATGTGCCAGTCGTGATGGCGACTTAGAATCATTGATATTAACTGCTATCAGTAAAGGTATTACCTTATAAATGTTGATAAGCGAACCCGTTAAGACTTAAATTAAGGTCACCCAATATTACCTGTCCCCCATCACCTTCAACCCCCACCTTGTTATAAATATCCTTCTATCCCTGCACCTCCTCATGTCCGGGATTTAAATGTCTTACAGATATTATGAGATTGTTCTGATGGATGTTTTTTGGAAGGTGAAATAATACTCAGAGGACAGTATTTCATACGCCATTTATTTTCCAAATGTTTACAATTCTTCATTACAAAAAAGAAACATCGCTGATAAAAGACTAATGAACAGGGAGACATCGAAAGTGGTGGGTTTCTTGAATAGCTGGAGGTTGACACCAACAGGCTTGTTGGACTTTACCACTGAATAAGGCGGAGTGAGTGAGCAAGCATGAGCCGGGGGGCGGGGGATGGATAGCCAAGATGTGATCGATCCGTGGCCACGATCGATCTGACCAGGTCTAAAGTCTGTCCCCAAATAATTTGGTACTAAATATGTTAATAGTGTACAGTTTTGCAACACCTACATAATTTATACCCCACCATCATTAGTATATTAATGCACTGATGCACACATTTCACTGCATTTCATTTCACATAATTTATTTTCAAAGAGTTTCAGAAATAATATAATGAATATTCAATAATATAGGAAATATAGCAAATTGAAATGCTTTCTCTAAGTAGCCTAGATGGTTGTGAGGGGTGGAGCCAAGTGGCCCATCACATTCAAATACTGGTAACTCAACGAAGTTATGCCTTAAATACAAATCCTGTAGTACTACATTAGGATAACTCCCAAGTAATGTGTTCGTTGAGCATAGATTAATTAATTAAATAATATCCTTGCAAAACTGATGCTTTAATGACTTATACAACCCACGGCTACAAAACCTGGTGTGTAACATCTTTGTGAGAAGATTCGTATATTATTGGTAATACAGGTATTTATAATCCAGTCAGTCTAGGGCAAAAATAGATACAGCCTAGCGCAAGTTGGTAGAGTAGCCATTTACGGTTTTGTGATCCTTGGCCACATCCAAATAACATATCAACATCTACCATTATTAAAATAGTCAATCCAGGCGATATAAGACGGAGGACAGAATGAGAGAGAGAGAGAGAGAGAGAGAGAGAGAGAGAGAGAGAGAGAAATACAGCTGCTTATAGGATAATTAAAAAGGATATTTTCGTCTGAATAATATTAATACTAAGAGTCAGTTCCAACAATATTTAAGGCATTTTTATTCAGAAAATGTGATAACGATTAAAAACAATACGATGTGATAAGATTTCATAATTATTTTCCAAAAAATATATAACATGTTTCTTAAAGCAGAGGGTCTCAAGTATATCCGTCAGATTAATAACTAAACAGGAATAAAAGCGCTCTCTCTCTCTCTCTCTGTCCATATATATTTCATTCAATATTTGATTTCTTTGCGTGATTACCGTAATTTCCCTCCTCCTCCCTTTCGAACCATTCGAACTATGTACTGGTTGTTTGAACGTGGGCCACTTTCAGGGCAAGAAGGGCATGATCTCTCCGAGCCAGGCCTGGCGGCAGTGGCGGGACGACACCGCTTTTGTAACTGGGTGTACATTCCCAGACTAAGATTTAGGTTGTTTTTATTAGTGATTTGTATAATTGCCGATTCCAGTAATTTTTTTTCACTCAGATGGATAAACAGTGCATTTGAAGTCTGGCTGTTTCTAACTGAATACATATGCTGCTTAATCCGAACACATAAATTTTTACTAGACTGACCAACGTAAAAAGATGGGCAATCCTTACAAGGAATTTTGTAAATGATGTTATTTGTTACGGGACTATTCTTAATTAGCATATCTTTAATGGTATTGTTATAAGAGAACACTACATTAACATTAAACGATTTAAATATTGATTTTATGGTTTCAAATCCACGAAAATAAGGTAAGCCAAGTACATTTTTGGGCATTTCTTTTTCATTAATAGCAACATTATAAAACTTTTTATGAGCTTTTTGATAACATAAATCAATTAAATGAGGTGGGTAGCAGAGATCGTTTCCTATCTTTTTTATGTATTCTATTTCTTGGTCCAGATATTGTGGACTCGTGATACGCAAAGCGAGTAGGAAACATAGAAAAAAAATTTAAATTTTATTTTAAAAAATTATTAAGATGGGGGCCAGAATAAAAATGTACATATGGTAAATTATTTGTGGGGTTTTTTGTTTTCTATAAATACTGAATTTGCATTGGAAAGATTCTCTATGTATTAATACATATAGGAAAGTGGTGGAGAGGAGGATTAGACTGAAACTGACTGTCTGGGTATTGAGGTTAGTTGAAATGTTTCTGGGGAAATAAATGATTTTATTCTCCTGACGAAACTGAAATTGCTTGAAGTGGTTTGTTTGTTTTTTCCTAAGAACCGTCACTAGGATCTCAACCATTTCCTCAAAATATTCCTGTTGGATACTTGATAATGAGGACTGGTTGTCCTTGAAAAAAGGTACAAACTATTTCGAATAAATAACTCCGTTATATACAATCCAGTTTTCATGAGGTTCTTCAAATAATATATATATATAATATATATATATATATATATATATATATATATATATATATATATATATATATATATATATATATATATATATATTGTTACGAAGTGCCAAATATCTGGTTACCATTCATCAATTATTACCTCAACAAAAGCCATATACCTGAACCCTCATAACACGTACTAAACGACTGAATACTCTAAAGGCAACAGTGATCCCTTAACACTTACCAGTATTGCAGAAAATCAGACTAAGTTCATCAAAACAGGTGTGAGGTAATCTTGTAAGTAATGAAATTAATCAAAGGGCATCACTCCATCAACAACTTTAAAAGTCTAAGTATTTCCCTGATTTCAGAAGTCTAAGTACTTCCCTGGTTCTAAGTCACTTCAAGTAAATTGAAGGAAAGGCGATCAATTACCACTCTATGTTTCTACCTATCATCAATATAATCAAATGCAAATATACTGGTATAAAATAAAAACACTTATAAAAATTTTAAATACAAAAATTTATTATTAAACTCAAAATTTATAAGTGAAATTGACAATATCAGGGAAAATTACTGTTACTTGAAAACAAAGTAAAGTTTAATTAATTTTTGAATCAAATTAAGTAAAATTAAATCAAAATTAATTTATCACAAAATTCAAGAAAATTAATTCAATCAAAATTCAAAAGTGTTAGGCAATAATTGAAAATTAGAAATTAATTCACAAGTGCTAAACAATAATAAAACTTGAAAAGAATTCTAAGTAAATGCAAATTAATTCACAAGTGTTAAATTTAATTAAATGTGCAATGATTAAGCAATGAAAATAACTAAGTCAATTAAATTGTGAATGCAAATGAAAATATAAAATAAAAAGACACACTTCAATAAGAAAATGAAATAGTGCACAAACAATGGAACAAACACAAAACACAAAAATACGCAATGTGTAAAAGTGTAAATCTTTTTCACTCAAAACATTATAACCAACAGTTTTTACCAAACCTTCACAACCATCTGTTATCAGTTTATTTGTTAAACCATAGTTCCTATCCATTATTAGTTATTAGTTATTAGTTAATCACTGTTCCTAACAATTATTAGTGGCAACTAATAAAAATATAACACACTTTACCTTGGTATACCAACTTCTTTCTTTCTTGCTTCAGCTTGTATTATACTTTCACAAAAGCCAGGCACCGTTACGAAACAATGTTTGTTCAGATTCCACAAAAAAAACTAAATAACACTAAACAAACTCTAAGAAATATCAAATATGAAATTCTAAGTTACGAGTGACCAATTTACGTTACGTTAATATAATCTCAAGGATGTCGAGAGAGAGAGAGAGAGAGAGAGAGAGAGAGAAGAGAGAGAGAGAGAGAGAGAGAGAGAGAGGGGGAGAGATCTGACCGCCTCGAGGTCCTATGATATAATGAAATCTTCTTCCCTTGCGAAAACTGTACTGAGGAGATGACACAAAACGTTTTGAGACAATAACTCTTCCAGAATCTTCGAAATCTGACGCAACCTTCATAAAGAAATGTGTAATCCCCCCCCACGTTGGACTTGGCAAAGATATACACGTATGAGACGATTCTGCTCAACAGACACGTACTCTACTCGATTGCTCGAAGCAGAAGGGTATCACATACGATGACAAGATTCTCAAAACAGAAATGAGATTTGAGCTTGTTATCAAACGCGTTGACAGAATAGGATAGCAAACGTATCTCGCAGACCCTCTATTCTTACAGTGTTGACATAAAAGGGGAAACAATCATAGTTTCGAACGGACAAAGAAAATCTCTCTCTTTTTACATTCTATGTTATATATATATATTCTTTAACAATATGTTATGCGAAATCTGAACACAAATTTAAAACATCCTATCTCTAAACTATCTAGGAATCTGAAAAAATGTTGCACAATTCTATGTGACATTTCAAAGAGGGGAAATATGCATTTTGAAAGTAGCAATATATATAATATATATATATATATATATATATATATATATATATATATATATATATATATATATATATATATATGTCAGATGTATTTCCTGTGATTATTCTAGGGGATGTTCAAATGTCTCGTAATTAAGAGCTAATTAATAAAAAGTAATAATATAGAGAGCACTGCAGCCAAGCCACACAACGTCCACAACGGGAAAACTTCCTCGCCTGAATGTTGCATCCTTTTCCTGATACTGAAATTTATTTCCAGCAGAATATAGCAGACTAATACTCACTCGAATAATTTGAGTGTCGGGCTCTGCCTATAAATATTGCTCCTGGCTCCCTTTTCTGCTTCTTAAAAGTCCCTACTTTCCGATTTGGTGATGTCCGTGACACCTTGTTTTTCATATTTATAAAATCCTCCAACTAATGTTCAAATTCCAAGTCGTCTCCAAGATGGCAGTTGATTTCCTAGTTTTTATTTAATTTTTTTTTTACTTTGTTTTTGTAACTGAATTCAAGCCGCATATAGATAATCAGCACTGACATTTTTTCATTTGCATAACAAGAAACCTCATTGTGATTATGAGATTTCTATAATAAGAAAAAATTGTTTATCAAAGCCAGTCAACCTGTCCTCCTCTCCACCAATCAAAACATTGTAATATGTGGAATAAAATCAAAACACTGCAAGATGTGGACCACAATCAAAACATTGCAAGGTGTGGAACACAATCAAAACATTGCAAGATGTGGAATCAAATAAAAAGATTGCAAGATGTGGACCACAATCAAAACATTGCAAGAAAACATTGAAAGATGTGGAATCAAATTAAAACACTGCAAGATGTGGAATCAAATAAAAAGATTGCAAGATGTGGACCACAATCAAAACATTGCAAGAAAACATTGAAAGATGTGGAATCAAATAAAAACACTGCAAGATGTGGACCACAATAAAAACATAGCAAGATGTGGAATCAAATTAAAACACTGCAAGATGTGGACCACAATCAAAACATTGCAAGATGTGGAATCAAATCAAAACACTGCAAGATGTGGAATCAAATAAAAAGAGTTGCAGGGGGATGTGGACCACAATCAAAACATTGCAAGATGTGGAATCAAAGAAAAACACTGCAAGATGTGGACCACAATAAAAACATTGCAAGATGTGGAATCAAACCAAAACACTGCAAGATGTGGACCACAATCAAAACATTGCAAGATGTGGAATACAATCAAAACATTGCAAGATGTGGAACACAATCAAAACATTGCAAGATGTGGACCACTATCAAAACATTGCAAGATGTGGAACACAATCAAAACATTGCAAGATGTGGAACACAATCAAAACATTGCAAGATGTGGAATACAATCAAAACATTGCAAGATGTGGACTAAAAAAAAAACACACACACACTGCAAGATGTGGACCACAATCAAAACATTGCAAGATGTGGAATAAAATAAAAACATTGCAAGATTTGGACCACTATCAAAACATTGCAAGATGTGGAACACAATCAAAACATTGCAAGATGTGGAACACAATCAAAACATTGCAAGATGTGGAACACAATCAAAACATTGCAAGATGTGGAACACAATCAAAACATTGCAAGATGTGGAACACAATCAAAACATTGCAAGATGTGGAACACAATCAAAACATTGCAAGATGTGGACCTATATCAAAACATTGCAAGTGATGGAAACACAATCAAAACATTGCAAGATGTGGAACACAATCAAAACATTGCAAGATGTGGAAACACAATCAAAACATTGCAAGATGTGGAAATAAAATAAAAACATTGCAAGATTTGGACCACTATCAAAACATTGCAAAGATGTGGAACACAATCAAAAACATTGCAAGATGTGGAATACAATCAAAACATTGCAAGATGTGGACCACAATCAAAACATTGCAAGATGTGGACTGCAAAAAAAACACTGCAAGATGTAGAATACAATCAAAACATTGCAATATGTGGAATAAAATAAAAACATTTCAAGATTTGGACCACTATCAAAACATTGCAATATGTGGAATAAAATCTAAACATTGCCAGATGTGGACTACAATCAAAACATTACAAAATATGGAATAAAATACAAACATTGCAAATTATGGAATAAAATCCAGAATCGCTCCAAGATATATATTCTGAAATCTTCAAACATCGAAAACTAAAGAAACTGAATATATTGTGGGCGAAATCCATTAGCATCACGACAGCAAACTGTCACTGGGACTTCAAGAAAGGAATCAAGTTACTGGTTGGGTAGATATTGGGTAAAAGTCTTTTGACGTTTGCTAAAGGTTCAAGAAGTACGAGTAACGGAGGTGTATAATATTATATATAATATTCTATATATATATATATATAAAGATATATATTATATATATAATATATTATATTACTCTCACACATATATACATGTATATATAAAAACATGCTTTTATCACTGTCAGACGTCCTTACCATTTGAATAATATCAGGAAAAAAGAGAAAATAAGACTGTTCTTAATATATGACTAACAACTTCCAAGAAGGGTTGAGAAAGGAAAGCCGGGTGGTGACGCCGCTGTTTCTAACTGTATTCTGTTTAAATTCTTACAACAAACGATGACAAGAATCATCGGAAAATCTTACAGGATCACAAAACAGTAACAATCACTTATCCTCAAATTTCTTACTCAACAATTACAAAGGCAAATCACTCAAAATTAAAGCAATACAATACAATTAATAATAATGCAGGGTTTCAATAAACTTAGATTATTTAATAAAACTCATAATTCAAATGACAATAAAAAAAAGAAAACGTTGAAACAGCAAATTAAATGGCATACTCAACTAAATAAACAAGTAAAGCCTTTCACAAAGTTAATTCCAACATTATCCCCACCATAGGAGTCATAACTCCTTATCAAGAAAACATAATAATGATCAAGGTACAGTCCAATAACATTCAGTAAGTTACACTGGTAATTTGTCTCAAATAGGAAGTTAAAATTTAACAGTAATTTCAATAGATTCTGTAGCAGTAACTCAAACTGATGTTTGCTGAGACAAAAATAAACAATAAATTAGGATAAATGTTATTCATAGCAAAATGGACTTACAAATCTTGAATAAACTGTGAATCTAGCTACAAAACCTATATGCTCACAAATCTAGTTTCTTAGGGAACCTTAGTTATCCTGCCCGATCGGGTGCGATTCTCAACAGAGTACTCAAGAGGGAATACAGACTTAGATTTCTCAAGAGGGGATTCAGGCATGGATTCATTTATGGTTTCTGTTATAGCTTCAGAGTCAAAACTTGAAATTTCCAGATAATGTAATCTTTGTATAGGCCTGGCGGTAATTACCCCTTTGGAAGTTTTACATTTACACTTTACATTTACACCCAAGGGCCAATGCAGTCTGGACAAATTATCTTCCTTCACTAACACTAAATCGCCCTTTTTCAGTCACAATTTGGAGTGAAACCCTTAACAACACAAGGTAAATTCCTGATATAATCATTGCTCCACACAGTCCAAAACTTATTTAAGATCTGCCTTCTTAAGATTTTTCTCTATCACTTAAATCCTTAGCTGAAATACAAGAAGGGTCAGTGTTCACCGGAGTTTGAAAACCTGTACTTCTCCCAATAAGAAAATGAGAGGGAGATAAAGGGACAGGGGCATCAGGTTCTTCACTAACAAAAGTCAAAGGCCTGGAATTTACACATGCCTCAACTTCATGTAAGGTCGTTTCTAATTCACACCTGGAAATATAATTACCACCTAAAGTTTTTCGAACAGCAGACTTTACTGATCTTATTAAACGTTCCCACCAACCTCCCCACCAAGGAGACCTTGGAACTATAAATCTCCAGTGGGGAGACAGGTGTCCATAAACCTTTTGCAATTCACTGACACATGCAACAAAGGTCTTAGCAATTATCGGAGTACAGCACTGATGGAAGGCCCCTACGAGCAATGAATCTGCGAATTGCAAGCATACAGTCAAAGACACTCATGGAGTCAGTTAAGCTCTACATGTATGGCGCGGACTACAGCACACGTGAAAAACAAAATATAAAACTTTTTTCGATGCAAAATCAGCACAAAATAGAGGACCAGCAAAGTCGAGACCAGTTACAGTAAATGGTGGTGCAGCCTTCACCCTTAATTCTGGTAAAGGAGCTACAGGTTGACTGCACAGCCCTTGAATCATGTCTTTGACATCTAACACATTTCTTGATGACAGACTTGGCTAATATTCTAATTCCTATTACCCAAAAACTACTTCTTAAGGAAGACATAATGGAAGAAACACCTGCATGTTTAAGAAATATATGTTGAAAGCTGACAAGTAGTTTAGCAAAGTGACATTCGGGTATTAATTACTGGGTGTTTACTTTCATAGGTTAAATCTGCATGCTCAAGCCTACCCTTAATTCTCAATAACCTTGCTTCATCTAGAGAAGGATCCAATTTACACAAACTTGACCCCTTTGAAATAGGTTTTTTTTCTCAATAAAGCATTAACTTCCGAGGGATAGACTTCTCTCTGTACACAATAAATCATTTTAGTTTTGGCCTTCTCTAATTCATCTGAAGTCAATGGGCCAGAAGTTCCCAAAAAACATTTAATTACATGCATTTTACAGTTATGTACAAATCTCAAAACCCAAGCCATTACATGCTGAGCTTTACTAAAGTGACTCCATCTATCAAATTCAAACAAAGATGTGTCTAAACTGAGAGCAACACAAGTCATATCGTCCTTACAATTAGCTTCTTCCATAGTAGAAAACAATTGTTTACCTTCATGACAAAAATACAAAGGTTCAGATAGCCAGGAGGGACCATTTACCCGTAAACTGTTAGCTGAAAAGCTGATCACCTAACATCCCCCTGGATATCAAATCAGAGGGGTTGTCAATTCCTGAACAATGATGCCAACAGCTAGGTGGAGTTATACTTTGGATTTCAGTAACTCTGTTAGCTACAAATGGGTTTCCATTTACAAGGGTCTCCTTGAATCCAAGCAAGTGCTATTTTTAGAATCAGTCCACATATGAGGGAGGTATCATTACCCAAACTTAGAGCATTCTTTACAAAAACTACTAACCTTGAACATAATAAACCTCCCCATTAATTCCAGTCTAGGAAGAGTTACTGTCTTGATAGGTGCTACTCTAGATCTGGATGCCACCAATGACACCTTATAAGAACCATCCTGGAGCAGGTTCGTATATATACACAAGCACCATACCCCTTTGTGGAAGCATCTCCAAAGGCATGTAATTCAATTTTACAAAGACCTGCCCATGAAGTATCAGGAAAATAGCACCTATTAACATTCCAAGATTCAGAAATTTAGCACTCTAGACCCACTTCTGAAACTTAACCTGCAGTTCCAGAGGTAATAAATCATCCCAAAGAAGACCCAATCTCCAAATGTCCTGGAAGAGTATTTAACCATACATTACAAAGGACTTTATAAGATCCAGAGGATCAAATAATTTAGCAATAAGACTCAAAACTGATCGTTTGGTCAACTCCAGCTCTACCTTGGAGCTTAGTTCAATTCCATGAAAGGAAAATGTATCAGAATTGTTATACCAATGCAATCCTAACACACTAGTAGCTTCATCTTCTTTAATAAGATTAATTCTATCATAAAATCTAGAAGTCACTAATTTGCTATTAGAAACCCATTTGGTCAAAGGCATACCTTCCAGAGATAAAACCTTACGAGCCTCACTGAACTTGGGCATAAGCTTCATTAAAAGCTGTCGCACCCACTCAACCAATTATCTACTACACATATTTTCCTTTAACTCTTTGTATTACCTAAGTCATTTTACACTGTTCAAGATGATATAGAATTGTAGCATTTAATAAAAAGGGGCTAGCAGTGTTACCAAATGGAACACGCCGAAATCTCATAATTCTAATACCATTTTCACACTTCAGTAAGAAACGATGTACATCTCCATCTTCTCGTCTCATACTCACTTGTAAAAATGCCTTGTTGATATCACCTGACAAGGCTATAGGCCATCTCCTAAATCGAATCAGTATTTTTACTAAGTCGGGTTAAGAGAGGGGCCAGTTTGGAGACAATCATTCAAAGATACTCCATTGTAACTAGCACGGAAGCATCAAAAACAAGGTCTTACCTTTGTACTTGTACTAGCCTCTCTTACAACAGATCTGTGAGGCATATAAAAAATAGGGAAAACCACTACTAATCTCATTGCTAGGAATTTCCTCAAGTTATACCCTCCTTTTCATACTCATCAAAAACCTTGTAATACTCAGTTTTCAGCTTAACATCCTTATCCCAATTTACAGTGTAATTTATTAATCTCTTTAAAGCAAGTGTTTTATTATCTATTAATACACTCTTAGCTGTTCACTTTTACCAAGGTAGGGCTACTTCATATTTACCTTCAACAAATTGAATTTTCTCAGAAAATTCCTGCAATGTGAAATTTGACTCTAATTGATTATTGGATCCTTAGACTAAATCCCTACAGATTCCAGATCCCAAAATTTACTTACATCATAATCAGACACCTTTGAAATACACTCATTTGAGATGACGTAACAAAGGGATAAAAAAAGGATTAGCATGCAGGCACCAGACAGTACCCAACCAATACAGAGTTTTGAGCTACAATTCCATCAAATTGAATTACATCATCAGACTTATGAACTGCCAGTATGCATCCAAACCTATCAATATAGGCAAAACCTAAAATTCAATAATCAATATTCACATGTGAATTATTCTTATAATCATCAGCAAGTTTGTACATGAGAAAAGGCGTTTAACATATTATTTGGAATAACTGGTCTAATCAAGGGCTGACATATCTTAGGAATCTCAACAGCTGTCAACAAAGATGTGATAAATTATTACAGAAATTCAAGTAACCTTTACAATTTTATAAATGTTAACTTAGGGCTACTCTTACTTGACTTGTCACCTCCAAACACTGAATATGCAAGGGGCTGACTAGTAATCCACCTCAGGTTTACATTTCTTTACAATATTACTACTAACATAAGTACGGTCAGACCCGAGTCAAACAAAGCTCTTGCTTCAATAGGTATGCCATTAGATCCCACAACACGAACCTTTGCAGTTTGTAAAATAGTACAAGTTACATTTGTAGAAGCAACGTTTATGACGAGCAGCTCCAGCAAAATTAACAGCGAACCCTGCTCATTACCTTTATTTACAATTTCAGACCTGTTCTCTACTGCAACCTTTTCATGGAGTCATTATCCTTATTTGAATCCAACTTAATACCACACTTATGAGGTTATGTTTTCCATTACATTTTTTACACTTGGAATAACACCCTTTAGCTAAATTACCCTTTTTTAAACACTTAAAGCACAATCCAGCAGATTTTATTTTCTCAGCACGCTGTTGGGTGCCCATTCAATCTCTAAGGTTTCATAACAATTTTCCTGTTTTATGTTTTTTATTTAGCACAAAATCCACAGATAGGATATTCAACCTCTGATGAGGTATGCAGAGCAGATGCAGAGGTTACCTTCTCCCTTGAGCCCTTAGAGTGCCAGTTTCTTTTTTCTTAGATACACTAGGATTTTTTGTGGTTTTCCTAGAATTAACATCTTTAAATGTCTCAGATCTTTCAATAGTTTCAATTTTCTTCTTGTAAGAATTTCAGAAGCCATTCAAATCACTTTCATGGACCAGCGCCTTTCCTAGCCCACTCCATTCATATTTCACTCGGAAGACGAGAAAGAATAATTGGCGTCAGGAAAACTTCGCACTGCTTACCAGATACACCTAAAGCCTCTAAACTTCTGATATGCGTCAACAACTCATCCTGTAGATTCCACAGCAGGTAAACATACTTAGGGCCTCCTGCCTTAACAGGAACCTTGCCATTTAAAAGTGCTTGAACATGGGCAAATATCAACCTCTCAGGCCTTCCAAATCTCTCCTTAAGTAGATCACTGCATCTTATAATTTTACCCACTTAGTGATAGACCTGAGATAACTGATTTGGGCTTCTCCTTCCAGCAATGACGCTAAATAACTAAACGTTACTTATTACTGGTATATCTGAATTGTCTACATGGCAACTGAACTGGTCCCAAAAGGACTGCCATTCTGTCACTTCTTTAAATTTCGGCAGTTCTAGCTTAGGCAGCTTCACTTGTGCACCTGAAGATCCATTAGTAGTACTACTATCATCGTCAACGTTTTGTCTAACTCTAGGAGTTTCTCAGCAGCCTTAATCCTAGGTATAAGAGACGTTGTTCTAAACTCAAAGGCCTTGTCCAAGTCATCATCAAGCAAGTCACTTTCTAACTCAACTTCTATTTCTGACTGTACTTCATCTAACTTGGACAAACGAATATCAAAATTTTCAATAACAGCCTTCAATTCAACTGCACTAAGGACAGGCCTTCCTAATAAACTTACGAGTTCCTTTCCTAGCCTAGAAACCCCAATCCTTGGCTGCCTTTCTCTTCTTAACAAATTCTCCATCTTGAAACTATTTATTAGCATATAATTACTCACAAACGGGTTCTTGATATCCTTTCCCGGGGTCTGGGCACCAAAATGTTCTTAATATATGACTAACAACTTCCAAGAAGGGTTGAGAAAGGAAAGCGGGTGGTGACGCCGCTGTTTCTAACTGTATTCTGTTTAGATTCTTACAACAAACGATGACAAGAAGTCATCGGAAAATCTTACAGGATCACAAAACAGTAACAATCACTTATCCTCAAATTTCTTACTCAACAATTACAAAGGCAAATCACTCAAAATTAAAGCAATACAATACAATTAATAATAATGCAGTGTTTCAATAAACTTAGATTATTTAATAAAACTCATAATTCAAATGACAATAAAGAAAACGTTGAAACAGCAAATTAAATGGCATACTCAACTAAATAAACAAGTAAAGCCTTTCACAAAAATTAATTCCAACAAAAGCTTACCTCTTCCCACACCTTCAAATTCATCACTGTCTCACCAGTTCCCTTCTCTTATTAGCTACTTTATTTTTTATTTCCCTTTGCCCTCTTTGCCTCTTTCCTTCTTCGCTTTCTTGAACAAATCTAATCTTTCCCTTGCCTTCGCTCAGCTTTCAACCCGTTCAAGCACTCAAGTCCTTCAAGCACGGATACGTCAAGGCGAAAGCGCCCGCTTTCTTTCCTCCCGAGCTAAGACGACGCTAAGGTCGATCCTTTAGGGGTCTTCCTAGCTCTCCTTCAAGGCATTCTCGCGAACTCCTTCCTCGCTAGGATTTGCCCGTTGCCTTGGGGTATCCCCCCCAGTCCCAACTTCCTCTCAGTCACCCGACTCCCCTCGACAGGGGGTCCAGTTCCAGGGAGCTTTAAAAAAGAAAATAAACGCTTTCACTGCAGACGTCGTCAAACGTTTAAACGTACATTCGCTGGCGAATCAAACGTCAGAAAGAGTCGGAGGTTGGGGGGGGTGGGGGAAGGAATTATTCTGGTGAAACGATCGCAGGGTAAAAATCAAGATGTATGGCTTAGAAATACGTACGCTATTCTGCTACTGTGCGTATTACTTAAGGGCGTGATGTTGAAGATAATAAGTAATATCTTTCATTGGGTACCTCAAACGCTTGACGTAAAGCTTTAGTTCTATCAAGTTATTCTTATAAAGAGAGATACAAAATAACATTTATTATATTCACTCCACTTAAGCAAACCTCTCCGATATTTGATTCCAGACTTAAATGACAATTTCTCGATGGCAATATTCTTCGATATCAGCTTCAATACTACCTATAGGAAAAAAAATAAAATACACGGACAAAAAACGTTGTCGAACTGTCACAATAATGAGGAGGAAGAAAAGAAGAAATTTATATTTTTTTCAGAAGCCTGATTTCGTTCTGGAAGCAAAGGCCGAGTTTGAGACTGACAGACGGAAAGCAAACGCAAACTTCAAGAAAAAAAAAAAAAAAAAAAAAAGGACGCAATTCCATAGGAAACAGTCAAGACTTGGCCCGACTGCTGTAGTTATTCGAAAGGCTGAAAAGTGGCTTCGGACGCAGCAACAAAAGTTACCATTAGAATTACCGGAACTATTTCAGAACAATACGTGCGAATCTAGTATGGTTCAGGATAACAGGGCATTAATATCTGGAAGGTAGGACGGCAGTTATTTTAATGATTAACTAATAATTTCAATTTGGAAATAAAGCTCAAACAAACATGTCTGAATATCTGTTAACCTAACAACTAATTAACCGAGGGATAACATAGCAATACCTTAATCTTCATCATTGTAAACAGTACACTATGAAATGTTAATTTTAGTACAACGAGACTCTTCGATAAGTACATTTATAACAACGTACCCCTCTCTCTCTCTCTCTCTCTCTCTCTCTCTCTCCACGCTAGCAAAGGCAGGAATATAATTTATGAATCACCCGATAAAACTCCATAATGATCCCATACTCAAGATATAACTCTAGAGAAAGTGTTTCCATCAAGCGGCCGCTTCATTAGCGGAATGACCGCATTCATTACCTGGACGGCAGGAAAATCCCAGCCAAGTAGACTATTCTATTTAACGAGACAGCCAAAACTTACGCGGTGATAATACCCAGTATACAAGTATGGGAGCCAAGGAAAGTGTTGGCTTACTATTGCTTTAATTTTTCTTTTTATTTACTTCTCGTTTTTTTTTTTTACTTTTTTTTTATTTATTTATTTGTTTATTTATTTATTATTTTATTTTCTTTAAGATTGAGGGTATACGCATCCCTCCGTCTACCTGTGAAACCTGATACGCCAGAAATACCTCTACTTCTATCTCAACTCCCCAAAGTCCTTACAATCTCGGTTCCTACATGAGACGTTACAAAGGTCGTAAGTCATTCGGATTAGAAGTTCGAAACAGCAAAACAGATAGCAAGAGGATGTTATACGCAGGAGTTTTTTTTTTTTTATTTAATCTATTCATATCTCTTATCAAAGAGTAATTTACCTTCCTATAAAAGCGGTTATATTGGGAGGGAACCTTTCCTTAAGTCTATTATACGCGATTCAGAATTTCGGAAATATTATTTTGAAATAAGAAATTCAGAATCAGTATCATACCAACTTTCGCAGCTCTGTAGGCAAGAATCACTCGATGCAGTTTTGATAACTCTCAACTTCCCATCGGCTGATATGAATGAAATTCCCGACCTCACCCGAACAAAGAAAAACAGGTACTATCTGTTTTGACACCCAGACGGGAGAGGGTCTAGGGGACTCTTCAAATTCGTGGCGTTTGCGTCATTTGTCACCATTAGGCTTATTTGGGCCCCCTCCCTCCTTACCTATATTATGTATATATCCAATGTCTGGAGGTTTCAGAATTCGGATGGTTCCTTCAATGTGACTTTGGACTGTTGGGGTGGGGCTTTTCGTTTTTATAGGGAATATCAAAAACAGAAATATTCTATATTTGTCTTTTGAGAGAGAGACTGAGAGAGAGAGAGAGAGAGAGAGAGAGAATGTTATTTGTATCTCATGGGATAATATTCAACTTCACTTTAACTAAAATCATAAACGAACCAAATAAATTGAACATGATAACAAATTGACAACATACTCCCAATAAGGAACAACGGTATGAAGGCCTGAAAAAAACTTCAGTAAAACACTAAGAGAAGTAACCAAGTTACTAAAGAAATGTAATTAAATGAAGTGATCATCCCGAACATAAACAAACAATGAACAACAACCCCAAGAAAATAAACGTCATTTATATTTCTGGCAACATTCCTGGCACTCTTGAAAAGGGAGACATAAATAAACACATCACTTCACTCCATACCACCCACCCCACCCCAACTTATTTTCAGGGGGATGAAGAGGGGGGGGATGGGGGGAG
>NC_087215.1:14706828-14716828 GCF_015104395.2 Macrobrachium nipponense | reverse complement strand
CCGTATTTTATCACCCATCGTAGATGGGTATGTTTGCTAGTATATATAATGCACACACACGCACACACGTGAGCGCGCGCAATTCCAGGCACAGTTGACAATACAAAATACTAGTAACACCACACTAATGCTCTTATGTGCATAATTCTGGCGTGAAATTTCGTACTGTCATACTTTTATGTGAATATAATAAATCTAACAGCTTAATGTGTTCTACCTGGATAATTCGTCACTGGCAACAAGAAAAGCTGCTTATGATATTCTCATGATAGATTACAACTGCATTGCTTACGGATCTTACTCACTTCTGTATCGTCACATTTATTTTCAACGAGACATTCGCGCCTGTCAACAACATTGATCATTTCGCTCTCAGATGTAGTCTTGTCCTCCCTCCCTACTTAATCGACGCCACTTTCTCCTCGTACCCGTCCCAAACTTTAGGGTAAATAACCTCTACAGGAGATCCGTAAGCTAATCCACGACAAAACTACGGAACGTTTCCTCTAAATACAAGTACTGGAGTTTTACGTTGCACATCAACTTACACATTCACGGTTGCCATGACAATGCGAGATCATTCTCCAGCGTTTAAATGCTTTTTCTTTCTCGCCGCGGCCTCTGTTTATCGTTCGAATTGCGTCCTCCTATTTTTGCTCGTCCGAGTGGGCGCCTTTCGCAAGAGCAAATACGAACGAAAACCTCCCATTGAAATGAGGTCTGCAGATATGCTGGAATGACACTGAAATATATTATCCGAAGGCTAACTGTTATTGAAATGAGGTGGACGTTTTGTTTCGAACTCTTTCGAAAATAAGCCTTTATCATTCTAAGTGCCTCGATGGCTTTTGTTGACATATTTGTTCAATTAATAATTTGTATTTTCAAAATCAAGGACCAACAGAAGGGTAGTGTATAGCCTAGGCTGAAGGAAAATATGAAATGAACAAAGGGAAGAAAAGGGGTGGGGAGGATTATTATGAAGGAAGCAGTAGACCTTTCATCTTTTCTAGGAAGGTTACGTTTGGTTTTTTGGATTTTAAAAGCCTATGTTTGTTTGTTTGTATGGTGTTTTTACGTTGCATGAAACCAGTGGTTATTCAGCAACGGGACCAACGGCTTTACGTGACTTCCGAACCACGTCGAGAGTGAAATTCTATCACCAGAAATACACATCTCGTACCCCTCAATAGAATGCCAGAGAATCGAACTCGCGGTCACTGAGGTGGCAGGCCAAGACCAAACCGACTACGCCACTGAGGTGTTTTCAAAAGCCTATGACATACTGTTTTCTCGAAAAGGGTATATTGCTGAAATCCAAATCCCAAAAAACTGCTTTCTCTAATAATTATATCTGCGATAAAAAGATAATCATAGATAATTAAAATTACTTAAAAATAAACCTTGAAAAACTAAAATAAAATAAATTAGTAGAATCTCTCAGATATTCACAAATAAAATACACCGATTTAAAATGAAAAGATGAAAAAAATGAAGTATGAATGCTATAAAGAAGTGCATATTTTCAACCGTCAAGAAAGCAAAACTAAAAGTTACACCAGAGGCACAAAACTATATTAGTTCCATATACATCCATGATAAAAGCATCACTAAACAATGAAAGATAAAAAAAAAAAGGTGGGGGGGTTGGGGGTTTTTTTTTGTCTGACGCTACCACTAATGACTAACGTCACTTCGAAATAAGAATTAAAAAAATTGTTAGGGAAGGACTGATTGACTTGTGTAAGTGAGGAGTATGCTTCGAAGCATTGCCCAGCGGGATGGAATATTGGATGACCTTTTTTCAACACCTCGAAAACTGTGTTTCTTCTGAAAACGAACAATAGGGGGAGGAATATTTTCATCTACAGATGAATGAAGTGTATGGGAACTGCATTATGATGTCTTCATAAGTGGAATATTACTCAGTGAAGGGAAATCTTAACAAGAAACCAGTATATTATCGGATGAGGCGAATTGAATGGGGTGGCATTTTTCAGTAGTATTTTGATAATAAGATTTAATAATATCGGGTTGGGTATTATCAGAAGGAATGGATGTGTCGAGAGAGGCGTTCAAATAGGATTAGGCTACCGGGATGTTTATCTGTGTGTTACTTGAATGAGAATGTGGAGGAGAAAGGTTCTACTGAGCAATAGTGATATTGTGAATACAGCAGTCTACCGTTGAATGGACAGATGAATCTGAAACAAACGAATGTCACCTGAAATTTGTGACAAAACTGACACAAGTTGTTTACTATTTCCAAAGTCTTAAAGAACTCGCATACATTTCCTATGGGCTTCCTTTTCATGGGAGTATCCTAAAAAAAAACCAATAAAAATAAATAAATAAATAAATAAATAAATAGATAAATAAAAAAATAAATAAATAAGAAATCGCTCAACAGAAATTATAGCTAGCTTTTTTTCTTTAATGTTATTTTTGGAAATTTCTTCTGACTTTTTCTATTGTTGGTCCCATTTTGGTTTGTAAATAATTTGAAACTTTTATTTCATTCTACCAGCATACCCTCTCTCTCTCTCTCTCTCTCTCTCTCTCTCTCTCTCTCTTGAATATGGAGTATAAGCAGCGCCGATTTCAACGAATTAAAAAGCGAAAAATATGGCCGTTATTTTGTTCTGATCTATCTCCGTCATGTTCTCGTCGAATGAATATCGATGCTGCTTCGTACGATAACAAACGTCAATGTTATACCAACGTTACCCTTAGCAACGTTTCGGCGATGGTTGCCCGCTGTACGATAACCGGGATAGATTCTTCACTAAAGATAAAGCTGTATAATGATGTTGCAGCCATCCTGGCGTCAATTTTTTTTTTTTCACAATGATCGTAGAATGATTCTTTTCTAAAAATCAGTCTAAAACACAGGATTTATTTTTTATTTTATACGTAATGCTTACCTCTTCTCTCGATGCAAGAATATTGGTAATAGCTTTAATCAGTTGAATTAAAATGACTCAAAATTTTCCGTGAACTTATATACAACTAAATGATCGTGACAAAAATTTGGGTAATATTCAGAACAGTATCATATTATTATTATTATATTATTAATTATTATTATTATTATTATTATTATTAGTAGTAGTAGTAGTAGTAGTAGTAGTAGTAGTAGTAGTAGTAGTAGTAGTAGTAGTAGTAGTAGCTAAACAATCCACGATTTACGAAACCTAACCTATACAGCTGGTTAACAGATACTGACCAATAAAAATCACCAGCCTCAATGTAAAATTCTCTCTGACAGACGTTACCTACTTCAAAAAAAAAGAAGAAATAAATAAATAAATAAATAAAAACAAATCAAAGAGAAATTTACTTCCTCAAGAAAAAAAATAAGTTAACCACCCACTACGTATCTACCGTGGATAAAAGAAATGAGGAAGTCAATGAGACTACTTTCACAACCACTCCCCCCCCCCCAACCCCCCACCAGGATTCTTAGGTAATTAGGGGGGTCCTTTCTTTCAAGTCGACTCGGGAGGAGTTTTCTGCTTTCCCTTCAATTACAGAGAATCCTGATCGGACATTTCCTCGCTCTTCAGGAGCTGAAGGAAACGAAGTGGGTTTTTTTATATAAGAATCCAAAAATGCATTTGCTTCAAATTCTCTAGGTTTTTAATGGAATAAATTCTGGGAAAATACGTGTAGGTCGAGAGATATATTTTACATAATTCTACTTCATGTAACACACACACACACACACACACACACACACACACACATATATATTATATATATATATATAATAATATATATATATATATATATATATATATATATATATATATATATATATATATAAACTCATACCCTGTTACCTGCAAGTCCCAAGGCAAATGGATGTTGGCATCATGCCCTTTCTTTGATCCTAGCTGATGCCTATTCACAGCTGGGTTGACTGGTAGGTCGGTGGGTTGGGATCGAACCACAGACCTAACAAACAAGAGTTTACGCTCTCTGCCAAGTATGCTTATAGATGACGGACTTTCCATATTGTTATTATCTTCTAATATTTGTATATATATATATATATATATATATATATATATATATATAATATATATATTATATATATATATATATATAAACTTAAAAGAAAATGTCTTCTGTAAAAATCTCCCAACACATTTGTCTTTATAAAAAGGGGGCAAATTAACAGCTATGAAAAACTGCGTAAAAAAAATAGGTTCAGTCTAATTACACTTCGGATATCAAGACTGTTTCATGATACAATAATTAGTCTTTTGTGACCCGCCGTTATCCGTACCCTTTTTTTTCGTTCCATTTCGCCTCAATGTTGTCCTTCCTGGAAAGCAAATTCATGTCCAATATATTGTTAGATAGAAAAAAAAACTTCAAAGGACGACATCACTCTTTCTTCGTTAATGAGGTACGGATATTCTGGGAGACAGCAATTGATTGACACTTTGGTTTGTAACGGAATCGGCCACTGTTTTGTGGAAATCGATACCTCCATTTTCCCGCGTGCTCCCCCCATAGGCTATTGTCTTGATCTCCAATGAGACATCCTTCTGTGACTGGAGTAACGTCAACAATAAAGACACAACGACGCTTTTATTTCCCCTACTCGCCAATAATGGATTTCCGATAAGAAGCAAAATCTTCAGGTATCATAAGAGTCATTCCAACCTTCCAAATCGGCCGAGAATTGAATGTGTAATTAGTCCTTGTGTTCAGATGATGCTTATAAAACGTACAATAATTTCTTCCTTTATCCTAGGTTACACCAACTTCAGATTCTTCGACCACGGTAAAAGATTTTAAAACATTATGTTTATTGAAATTTCAACAGGTCCTAGCTTATACTTCTCAAGTTTTCAAACAAATGCAATGTACTACCCTATATGGCTAATAAACAAATAATTCACCAATGCTACAACAACTAAAATTAAACATGAAAATCACATATACTTCATTATTATTAACACAGGCCGTTAATTAGCGAACATCATTCATATACCTTGCATATGCTGAAAAAAGTAGAAAAAAAACTCATTCCCAAACCATTTATAAAAAAAAAATAGTAAGCACTAATAAGATAAATTCAGTAAATAATTCAGTATTGATATATTCAAGTAAAAAAAAAACGAACAATTGATAAAAGAAGACAAAATAAAAATAAAAATGACTCATGATAAATCAATAAAAATAACCTAATCAAAATCAATAGCTATAATTAACTTATAAAAAAACTTTATTCCCTGAACAATGAATACAGAAGCATCATTACCATCAACAAACGAAACATCAACAAAGAGAAAATCGTGCAAAGGCGACCAAAATGGGAAAATGACAAGTGACAAAAAAAAAAAAAAAAAAAAAGAAAAAAAAAAAGGGCGCGTTCATATCAGCAAACGCCGAACAAATTCGGCATGAACGCTCTATTTATAAAGCCACTTTGGCAGGAGGTACGCTGCTGTCCTGAACGGTTTCCGATAAACGGAGCCTGAATAAGCCACAGCGGCGAGGAAAGGGATTTTGCGGGGATGGGGGAGGAGGGGGGTGAGGGGGGAGCTGGACAGAGACAGGATGTAGTAAAGCAATTTTCCTCTGATATTGAATATTTGGATAAACAATACCTTTATTCGTTTTTTACTAGTTTCGTTCGTTATAAACTGTCAGTAGATTCCTGCCTTGGAAAATAATATTACAGCCAAATAATCATGTCTGTCTACTCATCTCTTACTGAACCTCTCTCATTTACCTTTGTGTCAATTGATATTATGGGTTACAGAGTCACTGCACTTGGAGTATTTTGTCCAAACGTTCATATTTCTAACTTTTTTCAGCTTTGTAAACAATGACGGTTTTGTCTGTACCGATTTCTGTGCTTCGCTGTCTTATATACTGACTCAAAACAAATTTATCGTAAATCGAAAATAAAAACAACAGAATAGCACCCTGATGCACGTTTCCAGCCCAAGCCCGAAGAAGACGAGAACAAGGCGAAAGAAAGAAGGTGGCTGGGCCTTAACCAAAAGAGGAGAGAAAAGCCATAGATGTCAGGGAAAACAGAAGAAGGGAGATCATTCCGACGTCTGCAGAGGAAGGAGGGAGAAACGATTAAATTGTAATAAATCAATACTCCCAGTAGCTCTCGACCATCAGCAATTATATAGATTTCTGTAAAAGAAAACTATTGTGCCGACTTTGCCAACCAGTCCGCCCCCAGATCTTGAAATCTAGTGAGGCTAGAGGGCTGCAAATTGGTATGTTGATCATCCACCCTCCAATCTTCAAACGTACCAAATTGCAGTCCTCTAGCCTCAGTCTTATTTATTTTATTTATAGGTTCGAGTTAATTATAATCGTACTTCTGGCAGCGTTAATAGTTACGACAAACATAGGCCACCACCGGCCGTGGCTGAGGCAACCCCCGTTTGTTCTTATGCGCATTTTTTACTTCCTTTCTCACGCAACTATATTTTTGTTTTGCCAGAAGGAAAACTCAAGAAATAAAGCTAAGGTCATTCAGAAATATTACGCAGTATAGCGGTCACACACACACACACACACACACACAAACGCTTTGTAATGGATTGTTTTTATACTTTCATCAAAACCTGGATGTAATTGTTCGATGCCTTTTAATGAAAGACATCCACCTACACCCACGCGTAAATGGATGCCTGAGGCCAGTCTGCTTATCCTATTGATTTAGGTGTCACCTTTTCCTCTGAGAGCGAAAAATATCTCGACATTTACAGAACGGCATCAGGCAGGATTACTTCCCTAAAGGCGTGCTTATTATTAGTTTCTAGAACATTCGAATAAATAGAACGTTCTTTACCACCACCCCACGCAAAATAGTGACGTCAGGAACCACGGTGACGTCACTACGGCGATGACATAAAAGCAGAGCTCTGAAGGAGTGAGTGATACTTCCAGAAGCGTTTAATTAAAGGCTGGTTGTGTTTCTGATGTCACTTACGAACGAATGGTGGACTGTGTAAGGTTTTAGGGGAAAGGCGATTGACAAAGGGGGCGGGGGAGGGGGCTATGCACAGTTGGGGAAGAGGGGGGGAGCACGATGACTTGATCCTTGAGATGCTACCAAGACGTCATACCCACCGTAATGGTCTTCACATGTACGTGCTCTCGAACGCACAGCATCACACTCTGACCTTTACGTAAATCGTAAAGAATAAAAATAAAAGGTGGATGTCTATTTCAGATACAAAAATATCTCTCTCTCTCTCTCTCTCTCTCTCTCTCTCTCTCTCTCACCGGTCAGTTAAAAGGATGAAAGGGGCTGCAGCTAAGGCCCAGAGGGACGAATAAAAAAAAATTAGGTAATGCCCTACAGCACCGCGTGAGGAGCACTGATGGTCCCATTTATCCCATCCCAATAAAACTATCGCGTTGGATAATGAGAGCAGATAGCAAAACCGCACTCATAGAAATTAAAATTGTGCTTTCGGGATTGCTTGCTGAAAACATAAAACAATTATTATGATTACCAGAGGATTTACGATTCTTGTTGAAAAGGGACAGATTAACGGTTTATATATATATATATATATATATATATATATATATATATATATATATATATATGTGTGTGTGTGTGTGTGTGTGTGTGTGGTGTGCGTGCGTGTGTGTGTGTGTGTGTGTGTATGTATGTATGAGTGTGTACTAACGTGATTGTGCACCTAACATTATCATTCTGCAAGATATATTGTAAAAATAAAACAGGAAGCATTTAAATTCAATCCTTATGCATTAACAGAACAGCGGCGCATTTCCAGCATATTTTCAAATATTATGTACCTCACTCAATAGCAACAAGATACTTACAACGTACTGAGCAGATAAAACTCATAAAATGTAAGAAAGAAACGAATCACAACAAGAAACATGTCAGTCTAAAATATGGATTTAAAGGTACTGATGAAAAAATGCAAAAGGGGAACTGATGAGATAAATTGATAAATTACTGGGAGAAGAAAACAGCTAATGAACGTGATCATGGAATGGAATGGAATATGGAGTTTAGGCCAAAGGCCAAGCACTGGGACCTTTGAGGTCATTCAGCGCTGGAAATGAAATTGAGAGTTGGAGGTTTGAAAGGTGTAACAGGAGGAAAACCTCAAAGCAGTTGCACTCTGAATCAATTGTTAGGAGAGGGTGGATAGCAAGGTGGAAGAAAGATAATATAAATGGAGGTACAGTAAAATGGATGAATGGGGTTGCAGCTAGGGGCCGAATGAACGCTGCAAAGAACCTTTAGTAAGGCCTACAGTGCACCTAGTGAGGTACACTGACGGCGCTACCCCCGCCCCCGGGGTGAACGTGATCATGGTAGGCTCATGAAACCCCAGCTTCCACTAAGAGGCTTCGCGATTTTGATTACACGAGGAAGACTGAGGGATCTAAAAAAAAATAAATAAAAAAATAAAAAAAATAAAAAATGATGAATCTCCCATCAGTTAACAATAATAATATTGTAAAATGAACATTGAGCACTTCCATGATAATTCCATGATAAGCCTGGCTATGAGAGTCAGCGTGGCAACGCTAAAAGTGTTAAAAAATGCTTCAACCATAAGTTACGTTGTTTCTACAAAATGTACAGACACAATAATAATAATAATAATAATAATAATAATAATAATAATAATAATAATACACTAAACGCCAAGGCTTCCCATCCCAATTCCCCATTTCATCATCCCCTTTCGGAGGCTGTAAATAAAGGCTGTAAATCCCAAGGCTCAAGTTCGCAAGATAAGAACTGCCATCTGTCCAGCAAGCGGCCGAAACAGCCACGAGAGAGAGAGAGAGAGAGAGAGAGAGAGAGAGAGAGAGAGAGAGAGAGAGAGAGAAGGAAATGGAAAGAAAGTGTGGCAGAGGAAGGAGGGAGGGAGGAATTTCTCTTTCTGTTTGTTTCTCACCTCAGTGTTGTTGTACAGGAGGAGGAGAAGGATTAGGTAGGGAGGGCGGGAGGGAGGGAAGTGAGGTGAGGGCGAGCTTTCGTATACGTACGTACGTATACGTAGATGATACTCGAGCGTACTTTAAACATATTCGTAACATACCTAACCTGACCTAACCTACATACATACTATATATATATATATATATATATATATATATATATATATATATATATATATATATCTATATATATATATATATATATATATATATATATATATATATATATATATAATAAATATTCAACTCCACAATAATACATTTCAAAGCTTGAAAGTTTAGTAACTATCATATACACATACGAGTACGCCAATATTTATGCATCGACGTCACACATATGTAACCAAATATAAGCACGTAAATTTGAATACGACGTTTCACTTTATATATATCAAGTGCCTCATCTTCTTAGGTTACTGCAGGGAAATAATATTTTTGGTGAAAAATATGAATTTACATGGCAGCACGCTTTATATACGATCTCTTGTTCTACGAGATGATAAATACGGAATAGGTGAGTGAGCTACCGAATGCTGATGCAATCACTAATTCCAGAATTAAACTTCCAGGTGACTTTGGATGAGAGAAAAAACTAAAGCAATAATACGCCTAGTCAATTAACCATAAGTTTGTCATGCATACCTACACAGACTTCTGCTATTTCACATGAGATATTTGCATGTTTCCGTATCCTTTATTTTGTTTGTTTGTATGGTGTTTTTACGTTGCATGGAACCAGTGGTTATTCAGCAACGGGACCAACGGCTTTACGTGACTTCCGAACCACGTCAAAGTGAACTTCTATCACCAGAAATACACATCTCTAACCCCTCACTGGAATGACCGAGAATTGAACTTGCGGCCACCGAGGTGGCAGGACCAGAGCATACCGATCACGCCACTGAGGCGCTTTCCATATCCTTTAGTTCCTCGTTGGACGAGTCGGTTACATGCTTGAATACTGATCTTAGGGTCCGGGTTCGATTCCCTGCTCTGCCAACGCGGAATCAGAGGAATT
>NC_087215.1:14696828-14701828 GCF_015104395.2 Macrobrachium nipponense | reverse complement strand
AGGCAAAACAGAAGTAAAATGAATAAATAATATAAATACAATGAATGAATAAATAATATAAATACAAGGGAGTCTAAAGATGGGTGTCCTTATAACGAAGGAAAAAACAGAAGTAAAAAAAAAGGATTAATAACAAAATGGATAATACCACGACCGAATAAATAAAAAAAAAAGCTACGAAATCATCGTGAAGAACAAAAGATAAACAAAAAACGAGACTAAAAACTTCAGAAGCTCCTTCTACGAACGAGACTTATTCCCGAAAGAGGCAACGGGAAACGAAGGGGAAATGATGTGGAAAAGGCTAACTGAGCCTTGGGGAAGAAGAAGAAGAAGAAGGAGGAGAAGGAGGAAGGAGGAAAAGGGAAAGGAAGAAGGTCCTGAGGTTTGTTAGGGAAAACTGTTCAAGGGAAAATGGTTTCGATCCTGACCTCCATTCACACCTGTGATGGCTCCCTTCCAAAACTTTTATGTTGAAATGATTTTCGCAGAACGATTTTTGGGTGATTTAGAAACGGAATGGTAATTTGTAAATACAGACATACATGCGAACGCACAAACACACCCAGACATAAATGTATAGGTGTGTGTGCACCTGTTTGTATGGGTATATGCGTGCATGACGTATATGTGCATTTTATATAGATGAGTGATCCCAATACCTCTATGCCACACTCTTACTAGGTGATGATTACGAATTTCTTATAAGCATATAAGAACACTTAAGAACGTCATTGGCCTTTACTGACCATTTCAAGGCCTGCGGTGCATAGGTTTTCTTAAATATCTTTTTAAATATCAACTGTATCTTCTTGAAATTTTGGCCCAACATGTTTTAGACCTTCCGCTAATGTATGGCAATATAACTATGTATCTAAAATTATTAATAATGGCACTTTACTCTTGAATTTTTCCAATTTTCTTTGCATTTGACTCAGACTTTCGGACATCGTCTCCCTGTTAACAAAATATGAATGAAAGTGTACCGCACTACGATTATGACGTATAGTGTTTTACATTTTTAAATTACTTTAGTATTATTGTTTTATGTATCCAAATTAGTTTATGCAATAAAGTTTATTTGTATTTCATTATTTTGGGAGATTATTATGACCTCTTGGTTTATTTAGAGTATACATATACTGGAAAATATACCCGCTGAAAATTAGAGTGGCAGTAGTTACAAGCTGTTCAGGTGTGTTATTATTGTCGTCCGGCTTCCACCCGCCCCCATCCTACTCAAAGCCATCGAGCAGGTATGGGCGCATATGAAGCTATATGTAAGTTCTTCGTTACGGCATTTCACCAGGGCAGACCTAAAGGCCAGATTGGAGGAAGCAAGGCTTGCGGTCACTAAACAGGTGTGGGAAGGAGCTGTCCAACGAAGTCAAGCTTTCGAGAACGAATAATGGCTTACTGACAACGTCCGGAATTGCATAGATCCAATCGTTGTCAACGTCGCCAGTGATGACGAGGACGATCTGTTTTTAGACAGTGATGGGGAGTGAGCTGAAATATCCTTATACGTGTATATATATATAGTCCTGTAGTTAATAAGTTTTGTTATATTTATCCACCAGTTTTTTATTTTGCATGTCTATACTGTTTTCATGGTTACTGCACAAATTTACTTCAGAATCTGTACAATTTCTGTATATATTGTATATACTTTATTGGATATATATAATAAAATAATGTATATAGTGATCTTGCTTTTAAATAAACTATGATCTGTTTTTTTCCTTCCATATTTATATCTCCAATAATAATCTAAAGTTGCCAATACCACACCATTCTCATGGAAATAGATAAGAAACGTACATGATAACATAAAAACATACAATAAATGGTAGTTTGTGTACATTTTAAAACCTAAAAAAAAAACATATGGTAGTACACTATTTCATTCATAAGTTATCAGACAGAGTAAGAAAGAGAAGAGTGGGCGGGGGCTTCTTTCCTAACTCTTTGGCTAAGCCAACGACAGGTGTTTGAATATTTACAACTAATACTGAGGAAATTGAAAATTTTCTAAGTAAAGTGCCTTAATTATTAATTCAGGGTACTTAATTATATTGCCATATATTAGCGGAAGGTGTAAAACATGTTGTGCCAAATTTTCAGGAAGATACAGTTGATATTTAAAAAGATATTTAAGAAAACCTATGCATCGCAGGGCCTGAAATGGTCAGTAGTAACATAGCAATCAGTAACTGTTACTCATATAATATGTCCACATTTCCTTTTAATTTCACATGTAGCAAGTTTATTCGACTTACAGTTTTTTTTCAGGGTACATTTTTTGGACCACACTTCATACTCATAAATTAAGTGCTTTTGATTTATATCTTTTTGCACGTAAAACTTGGAATAGACTTCAATAACAGAAATACAAACCTACTACAACTTCCCCATCTAAAAATGTGATGAGTCAAATGATATTCTCTTTGATGTATCAAAATCTGACGATGGGAACGGTTTGATAAGAGAAATTCCTAGTATTTAACGTTCCACAGAGCGAATTTGGTCCTTCTAAGAAACTCACCCATTTTTGAGAATATCGCGAAACCTTCTCAACTCCCTCCCCTGATATTATTTTTTCTTTTCTTGATGGTTCATTAACCCCCTCAACTGGAATCAACTTATGGGTTTGTCCCGCTTATTTCCCCCCTCCCTAAAAAAGGCCTGCGTCTAGTAGCGGGCGAAAATATTAGCATATAAATACAGCCTCTATCTCAAGTCTAGGGGGATTCCATTCGTTCTTTAGGGAATAGATGGAAGGCCCGGGCTATTATGGGACATCTTGATAGGTTAGGGTGGTGACGGGGGAGGGGTTGAGGATTGTGTGGTTGGGACGCGGGGGTGGCATTTTTTGGCATTAAAGCAGATAGGTGTAGCTGTAAGAGAGAAGGTGGTGATAAAAAATGTTTCTCGTACCAAGAGAGTTTTTATTTCATTGGCTTGACATTATTCATCTGGAATATGATTGATATTTCTGTTAATAAAGATTTTGTAAAGCCAGTATAACAAATCAAAAACAGTCATCTGTATTGTTTCCTATATTTGTAGTTATTTAAAGAAAATTTTTTGCACGTGTATATCTCGTCATTACCGAGTTTAAAACTAGGTTCCACTACTTACATAATGGTTAAAAATAAAAAATAAAATCACTACCAAGTAAAGTTAATCTGTTCTCTCCACTTTCATAACATAGAATTATAAAAGTGAATTGCCCAGAGCTGGACCGATTGAAGGAATTTCGTTTAAAACGTCATCAAATAAAAAACATTCATCCCTACCAGCAAAAACTGTGTTAAACACATTGTTTTTATCTTTTCTTTCCAACTTCAGAATCCTTGTATTCTCGTTTTCTTTATCTTTTTTATTTTTGTTTTTTAGTACAAAAAAAGTACTTTGCCTTTTTTTCATAATCCTTGGTTTTTAAGCATCTTCTCATAATCCTTGGTTTCCAACTCTCTTGGAAAATAAAAAGATCTCAAACGTAACTTTAAAATAACGTTAATAATTATCTAATACTGTATATACTTTGTTGCTGGCATTTGAGACCATTTTAAAGTATTTAGCTCTTCCTGAAATAGTTAACGAAGTTAACGAGTAAGGGTAAGAATTCTTACCAAGCAGTATCTGCCTAACCCTCCAAGGAAGCAGTTCTCCTGATCTAAAGGGAAAAGTGGATAAACTCGACCTTCGTTAGAAACTTGCCAAACTGAAGTGTGATCACTACTAATGAACTCGACCGTTCGTTTAGAAAACTTCGACCAACTGAATAGTGTAGATCCATTACTAATGAACTCTTTATACTTGAAGGACGTTTATGGCTATGAAATAATGAAGTGCTAAGTACCACCAGTTTCACCAAAGTGCAATGGAGAGACGAGGGCATGATTCTCCAGGGGTGTGTGTTTTCGGAGGAACCTTTTAATGGATTGTGTAGCAGCATGGAAGAGAGGCCAGGACTAGGATTCCATTTCCCTACCATAGTCTTTGGCATCCACTACATACTGCTGGATTACTTCCCAGGCATTCAACTTCGTGGATTTATATCGAGCAAGCAGGCGCTTGATAACTTTGAGGTAGGTCTCGGTAAATGTTGGCACACTTTACGAGATTTAAAGTTATTGAATGAATAATTTTAGCGCTGAGTCATTAATCCCGTAAAAAATAGAACTTGTAACCAGAAAGAATTTACTCTTGTTAATATTTTGCTTTGTCATTTATCATATATTTTGAGATCTTTTTATTGAAACTTATTCTAAACTTTAAGTCACTTGCATAGGCAATAATTTTTCACATACAATTTTCTGATAGACGTATCATATCTTTTATAGCTAATGCGCAGTGGCATCATGGTAATGGTATTGCTCGATGCATCTTATAAACTTTCCACTGGTTATAAGTCGATTCGGAGTGTGGAGGTTGGGTAACACTAGTGCCAGAGTTACCTAGATATCGGGGCAGCATCATTGTGCCGTTAATATTAATCTATATTCTGCATAATATTATGCCTTAAATTTCCTTAATGTTCTATAATAAATTCAATGTTCACTTTGATGTTTGTTTTCTCACCATTTTTTATAACCTTCATATAATTTTTTCCGAATAAAAAAAACATCTTGACAATTCAGATGACAACGGAGCCATCATTACAATCTATAAATAACGCAAATGCAGTTTAAAAAAAATCCATTACCGGAAGACACAGTTTACATGTAAAGGTCATTAAAATCTGAATGACGAGGAATTCTATTATAACAGAATGTGTAAAAATGCTTTTCTTCCATCCGGCTTTAATTATGCTGGCCGCTAATCATGAAAGAAATAATCATGCGTGATAGATTTAGCGTGCAATGAAAACGGGTAAAAGCCTGTAGCGCACTACTACTACTACTACTTCTTCTTCTTCTTCTTCTTCTTCTTCTTCTTCTTCTTCTTCTTCTTCCTTTCAAAGGCAATTCAGCTGGAAATGACAGTTTCCATAT
>NC_087215.1:14679328-14689328 GCF_015104395.2 Macrobrachium nipponense | reverse complement strand
TGGCCTGCCTCGGGGGATAGTCCCATGGAAGGTACCACTGGCCTCACTCGAGAGATAGTGCAGGGGATGGGCACTAGTGTATACCTTGGGAAGGGGTCCTCAGACACTGTTCAAGGGGAGATGGGGGATACTGCTGTGATACCTCGGGCGTTCTGCGCTCAGACTGAGGGGTTTGTTCTCACGGGGGGGGGGGGGGGGGGGGGTGGGGGGAGAAATTTTTTTTTCTCAGTGTGGGTGAACTCCCCTTTCCTTTTTTTTTCTTTGTGTTGGGGATGGATTTGGCCTTGACATTGGATGCTAAGATATCAGCTGATTGATAAGTTGATGAAGTGAAATGCCCGTGGAGTCTTTTTTTTAGAAAAGAGATTTTTCTTTTCCGAAAATGAGGGGAAAAGTAGTTAACATGCACGGGATGTGTTATATGTTCGTTGTGCCTTGAAAGACACAAATATAAGGGGATACAGCATTATTATTTTTTTTTTATTGTGTTGGAGAAATTACTTTGAAATGCGATGATTGGTGTTGTATCTGTGTTGTTGTGGCAATGGTGTTATGTCATGGTGTTGCATGCTGGAGAAATTGTATGTCATAGGATTCAGAAATACTGTTGTATGCTATTGAATTTCACCTTTACTTGAAATTTTTTTTTTTTTTGCAAGAGAATTATTGCTGTGGAGAGTTATTATTATTATTAATAATATTTGTACTTGAGATGTGTTACGGGAGGTGTGCTTAAGTATAATATCATTACGGGAGAATTGTTTTACGAGAGAGTTTTGAGATTTTTCATGGGAGATTATTCAATAATTATTACAGATAATTATTCAAGGAGAATTATTACAATGAATTAATGGGAGAAGTCTTGTGTTAATTAATTGTTGAGTTTTTGTAACTTTGGAGAATATTTCAGTGATTCACGGGGATGAGTTTTGCTGAATCTTGATGAATCTGACTGAATCTTGGTGAATTGTGTTGAAACTTGCTGAACTTTTGCTGAATTTTTGGAGAATGGACAAGCATTAACATTGGTGATATTTTTTGTACTGATACTGATGATTTTGAGGATAGCAATTTTTTTTTGGGTGATTTTGTGATAATGATATTTCTGATACTGATTTTTTATATACTAATACGTGGGCGTTTTAATGCTGTCAAGGGAGGTGAAATCTTTTTTGATTTTGGGAGGAACTAACAACACATTATTTTAGTTTTTTTTTCTTTTCTTTTTTTATGAGTTCAGCAGATAATTGCTTTATTGACATCTAGTGAGTTCTACGGGTAGATAGTGAAGCAGTGCCATTGATTTTTCTTTTTTCTCTTTCCTTTTTTGGAAATTAGCCATAGCTGACACAAGTTTTTTTTTTTTTTTGTTTTTTACCAAGGTGAATTTGAATTTATTTTTCTCTCCAGTTGGTGTGGATATTTTTTAATGTCTCAGTTCATGACTTAGAGTCATTGTTCGGGAACGTGTTCGTGTTTTAGCTATTTGATGCTATAGAGAAATATATGGGAGAATTTTTTGCACGTTTGAATGCATACGTAATGGCACTACATTTTTTCTCTGGATATTTGTGTTCCAGAAATTGTGAGTTTTCTTGCACAATACCCTTGTCGTATTTGTGACAACTTTGTGAGAGATAGGAAACTTGGTTAAGTTTTCTAGTGGCCTATGTCGTAGTACATATGGAGAAGTCTTTGCTTAGACACTGTGAATTTGGAGTTCTGTTACAATGACTTGTGACACATTGGTGATTTTTTCTAGAATTTTCTAGACAGTTTTATTTGCCGAGTTTTTGCCTTTTTTTAGCAGTTATGCTAAATGGAGTGAGTTTTTATAGTTTTTTACTATAACATTGAGTTATTCTCTGGAGAATTGGAGTTAGAATTGAGATATAATTGAGATATATTATTTTGGAGAGATAATTGGAGGTATATATTATTTTGGAGTTATAATTTGAGATATAATATATGGGAGATATATATTTTTGGCCATTTTTGATATTTGCCAATGGTGATGAGAGCTATGTTTAGTTCAATTATTTTGCAGCCATCTTTGTTGCAAATGGAGACACAATTTTTTGGAGATTATGGGGCAATATTTGTGAGTGTGTGAGTTAGTTGCCTTGAGTGCACATTTTTTTGGAGATGGGATTTCATTTTTTGATATTCCTTTTTTGGAGATATATTTTTGGAGCCTTGTTTTGTTCCACATGGAGTATTGGGGAAATAGAGGTAAATATTTTGTATTTGCCGAAATAGAGGTGATTATTCTATATTCCTGGAGTGGTGTTTTTTTTCTACTGACATGTGGCTATTGGAGAAATAAGAGAATAATATAATGGGGTTGGTTTTTAACCAAATGGAGGAAATATTTTTATAACCGGAGTGGTGTTATTATTGATATGATGTCTCATAATGGAGTTGGAATTAATCTTGGGCGGGTGACCCTCTTTTTGTGGTTATGGGAGTTTTTTCGAGACAAGAGGAGATTTCTGTGGTTCTCTTTTTTGATTTCGTGACTATTTAGAGGCGAATGGCATTACTGCATTACGAGTCATATGGAGATGTGTGTGCATTTTTCATGTTCACAAGTGTGTTATTCTTGGAGAAATATAATTTGGGACAAAGTCATGTTGAGAGAATAAGTCTTTGAGACAAATTTTTGAACACATTAGTCATGTCCTGGAGTTAATTCTGTGAAATGTGTCAGTTAGACTTTTTTTTCTTGAGAATCATGAGTTTCCAAACTTATGTGTCTGACTAGACAATTTTTATGCTACTGTTTGAGCATGCGTCCGCAGGCAATTTTTCTACTGACAAGCGATGTGATGAGCCGGTGTGCTGAGCGTGTGCTGATTCTTTTCTCTGATGGTGATAGATCAGAATTTTGCAATATCTGGAAATGTTGGCTATAGCATTTCACGAACGCATGTGTGGATAGTTTGCTTTTCTGGCAAATTCCGGGGCTTTACATGGAGCATTTCTTGGGAAAAACGCGGGAGTTTATGCATATTATACATGTATTATGTATTTTGTGATTGGGGAATCTACTTGTGATTATCTTTTTTTTTTATTATTTTTCTTCCTTTTCCTACGAGATACATAATTTGGGGGATTGAGTTTAAGTAACATTTCTTTTTTGGACGGGAGATTTGATTTTACCGGGAGATGTAATTTTTCGAGGGTTGTTACTTACGTAAAGGGAGAGTTTGGACATTAAGTCTCATTGTGATTAATTATTGAGCAGTAAAAGGGTTTTTGCTGTTAAAAGTTGGAGATTTTTGCTGATTTTGTGGGTTGTTTAATTGTCAGAACTTAAGAGAACATTTTTGGGTCTGGGTGTTGCGTGATTCCTTTTTTTCTTGAGCTCGTTACGATTTTTTTTTTTTTTTCTTTTTTTTTCTGTGAGCACATTCGAGTTTGAAATGTGAGTGCAGAATTCCGTGGAGTTGCTGTGATTTCTGAGTTGTGTGTGTGCTGATGTGTGAGTTTGGAGAATTGAGTTGGAGAACTTGATGTTTTTTTTTCTTAGAGAGTTGTGATAATGACTTGTCATTTTAGTAGTCATATTTAAGGGAGTTAATTGGGAGACGTTCAGTTAGTATTTTTGACCTTTTTGAGATCATTGTTTGATAGAGGTAGTATGTTTGGGTTAATTTTCTTAGATTGACCAAAGACTTGACTGACGTACTAACACACACCCAAAGAAAAAAAGTCGTTCCCCGACGCCAGCAAGACGTCCACCAGCCGTGCCGAGAGGTTGCTGTTATTTTACCCAGGTGTGATTACAAGTATTTCCAGATGGGTGTTCGAGAGAATTCTACAGCGTGTTTTTTTGGGGATCTACAGAAAGCCGTGAGAGTCTTCTACGATGAGGGAGGCATTCCGTCTTCCTACAGTTGCTACAGCCTGCTATAGCCTGTTGCTGTCTGTTCAGCTAGTTGCAGACAAGCGAAGAGGGATATTCAAGAATCCTAATGCAGAAAATATGAGAGAAAATGCGTCTTGTGTTATTGGGAGATTAAAGCGTGATAAGACTTTATTTTATAATGCCAGAGACGTGCAGTTTTACTTATTTTATTTTAAGCCGACCAGTGTTTTGTATTATATAAGCAATTTTGCTAGGCGGGGGCTAGCATATAGGTGGCCGAGCAATCTAAGGCCTAGGGATTTTGATTAATAATATATTGTTCGTGCGTTCTCTGTGACCTATGGAATGTGGAGAACAGTGCAGGAGTGACGACCTGAGAGTAGCTGACTGATCAATGAGTTTCTAGGGGGTGGCGTGAGATAAAAGTGCTTAATTCAGGAAGTCAATGTACGACAGTTTATGAACTCTTCTCAAAGTGCCTTTGTGAAACTAGTTGTAGCCAGTAATATGAGGCGCTATCGAACTGTGTGTTCGTATGTGCGTGTGCGCCTCTTCTATTCATAATGTATCACTAGCCAAGTCTATGAGAAGACTTGCACAGAGATTCGGGGAAGGAAGGCAAAGCCACGATGGCGGGTGCCAAAGTGTTTTTTTTAAACAGTGAGTGATATTCCGGTTGGGAATGGGTAAGTGTTACCTTTACTTTAGCCAAAGGGATGGCTTGTTTGATATCTTGTAAGATGTTCCATTTTATTAACTTGTCTTTAAACTTGTGTGTGTACTTACCGGGGATGTGTTCTGTATCTTTGAACAGACGGATCTGGAAATGCCGGGGGTGGGACAGTTCCCAGTGGGGTGTGGACTTTTGGGTGACTTGACATTGTAGTTTTGAGTTAGTCTGTAAGGCTGGATTACTTAGTTAATTGATTTAGTTATTCTTGTAAATAAACGTTATGTTATGATGCAACTCTCTCATTTTCATTACCTGTTAGAATAGAGAGAAAGAGGTTGGAGAGAGAGAGAGAGAGAGAGGGGTGATTCCTTGGAGAGGGAGAGAGAGAGAGAGAGAGAGGCTGTGTGTGTAATAGGGGTGTGGGGGTCTGCCCCTTCCGTTTCGTGTCCACGCTTACCTTATGAATACTGGGGGTTCTTCCCCCATGTTATATATATATATATATATATATATATATATATATATATATATATATGTATATATATATATATATATATATATATATATATATATATATATATATATATATATATGTATGTATAGATGGCCATAGTTTTTTCAACCCCCAAAAAAGTACTATTTTTTCTGTCAATATTTCCAAAACAAAATCACAGCCGTTTCTTCAACGCATAAGCTTGCCATATCATAAATGGTAACCTATAGATATGTCATTAAGTAACCATAATACTTAATTTTTAAAATCTGTTCGTGGGCCATCTGTCCCGAGGTGTCCGGGAGAGATGGCCACATATTTGTGGGATAGTTGGCCACACCATTATTTTAAGTTAGATGGCAAACGTCTAAATATAAACATGATAATTAAGGGGATATACAGTATACATAGACTTATGACTTTTAAAAAGTACTTTAGAGCCACTTGTATCCTTATTGCATGATAAAAATGAAAACAGATGTAGGCCTACTTAGACAGAACAAAAATGAAAATAGAACTGTTTTCCTTATAATAGAGCACATCAGTGTTTGCATAATTCAGTGAAAACATAATTAAGAGCAAATGGAAAAGTATCAAACAGAACAAACTTAAACAAAACAAAGAATGAAAATTTAGTTTTTAAATTTAAATTTGATTTTTAGTTATGATTTTGCCCCATGACTGACACACATCAGTATAGGATGTGCATGTTTCATGAAGCCATCGTTTGCAGCGAACACACTGGATCCAGTCCACCTTCTTAGTTGTATGGTCATAATCTTCACCACATCCCACACACTCATTAGTGAGAATATCAGGTTCATCACTTCACTCATCTTGAATCTCGACATCTTCCTCAGAGCTGCTACTTGATGAGAGACGTGACGTCCTCTTTGGTTTAGACAAAGGCTTAGGCTTTGATATGTACTTATTTGGCGTCTGAAAAAAAGGAAACACATAACAGCATTTTTCTACAAAAATAACTCTTCGAGGATGGCCATCTCTCCCATTTTTAAGGGAGAGATGGCCATAGCACACAAACAACGATGTATGACTTTGTACCACTTCATATGAGGCAGGTATGTACAGAGAACACCAATTTGCTTATTATGATATGTTTCAGAGGTCAAGCTCACTAAAATATATAATCTTTTAGCATTTGTATAATGACAACAAAAATTATTCACAGTAAGAGAACAGATTTTATTTAAAATACTCACAATTGCGACGTTTTTTTATGGTTTTTCGACATCAACCGTCTATGTCAACAGTGCACTCACTACTGAGAGAGCGGCAGATCCATCTGGTGAATAATGTAGGAATTACATCGATGGGCCATCTCTCCCGCATGGCCATCTATCCCGGAATTACCCAAAAATATATATATATATATATATATATATATATACATATATATATATATATATATATATATATATATATATATATATATAATATAACATATATATATATATATATATATATAATATATATATATATGTATATATATATATAACTGCACTTATGTGCAACTTTCCACAGTTTCAAGGACAGTTACAACTTGTAAGGACTTCTTCGACATCATTAACAGGACAGGTTATATAATCAACAATATCAGTTAAATACGTGAAATGAATGAAACGTTAATATTGTCATTCCCAGACCCCTCTCCATCTTCGAGGGGAAAAGGGGAAGGTCTGAGGAGAGGAGAGAGGGGAGAAGCCGAATCGGTATTTCAATCTGTACAGGAATTCGAGAGGAAAATTCGGAACGACAGTTTTGGATTCCACTTGGAATTATCAGTAATGAGCGAATGCTAATGGCTGCCATTAAAGACTGAGAGTTGAAAAGGTCATGATATCGGAGGTGTCACCCTCTTTCATTCGCTACGGAATGGGAGGGTTTCATGGAGATCTACCTTTGCAAAGACTGATTGAAAAAAAAAAAAAAAAAAAAAAAAAAAAAAAAAAAAAAAACAAAAAAAAAAAACTATTTCTGTTGGGAGATTGTTAGGTATGCATACACTTTATTCATTTCTTCAATATCACATTCCAAAATGCTGTCCACATGAAAAATTGAATAATACTGTTTCTTATTTAAAGTAACATGAAAGTCTGAAATCGTCTGATTACGAAATAACAAATATTTTGTCCATAACTGTTTCGACTTCGTACTGTTGAAATAACCGACCGAAGCAACACAGCGCCATCTGTGTTTGTAGACACCATTCCGTTTTTTTTTTTATTCCTAACTTGGAATGAGAATTCCAGGGTCATTCTTCATCAACTTCGCCATTAAGTGTCTTATTCTCTGTTTCGACGCCGTAAAGACCTCCGTAAGAGAGAGAGAGAGAGAGAGAGAGAGAGAGAGAGAGAGAGAGAGAGAGAGAGAGAGAGAGAGTATGTGCTTGGGTATGTTTGGTTATCGGAAACCTGTCTGTGCTGAAATGAAGTGCCTTCGCATGTACGAGGAATTAATTTGGTGGCAGGACCTCATACATATGTGTAGTAGGGAAGTATTTGTGGACAGACCGAAAGCAAACACTGGGATAAGTCATGTTAACAATTCTGGGAGTTAGTGACTTGTTACGAGGACATTTATATTGGGAATAATGATGGTGGATACGTGTTTGTGTTCCTGGATAATTCACTCCTATTTCTTTTAAATATCTATTTTTACATTTAATATTTATCATTCTTTTTTAAACACTTCATTAGTAGTTTCTTTCCAGGCATCCAGGGAACTCAGATTGCCTTAAAAGAAAATAGACATTCGTAGATAGCTACAGTTCTGTAGTAATCTATAAGAGTAACAGCAATAAACAAACTTATTTTGCTAGTGTTTCTGTCGTGTCGCTTTTCAGTATTTGTTTCCAATTCATCCGGTGACCTTTTTTAGAACAATTGTTTTTATTAATTCATATCTATATAAAAGGTTTATATCTTTAGCAATAACTACACTATCTTAGGCTGTATATACTGTGAGAAGCGAGAAGTTGTAGGGGATTGAATGTTGCAGATTGTTGCCGTATGTTTCCTCGGAAGTCACCCGCCGATGATAAACGAAAAAGCTTCATTGTTGTTTTAAAAATTAATGAAAAGAAACAACACACGAAAATGTTGCACTGATTTCGTTTTCTGAAATAATGTTCTAACATCGAATCAGTTCGTCTTTTCTAATCGTGAATGATTTTGGAATTCAATTTCCTGGAGTCTAATGAGATCGGAAGTTTGATCACACACACTAAAAATAAACAAATAAGTAAATAAATAAAATAAAAACCATTTATGGAAACCGATAATGCAGTATACAAACAAATGTGGAAACTCTGATATCAGTAAAGAGATAAGTTAAGTATATTTCAGTTTAACCAGACCACTGAGCTGATTAGCAGCTCTCCTGGGGCTGGCCCGAAGGTTTAGATATTTTTACGTTGCTAGGAACCAACTGATTACCTAGCAACAGGACCTACAGCCTTTTGTGGGATCCGAATTTAGAGAGAGAGAGAGAGAGAGATGAGAGAGAGAAGAGAGAGAGAGAGAGAGAAGAGGAGAGAGAGAGATCTTACATGTTTTATTTTTGTTTATTATTATTATTATTTTTTTTTTTTTTTGAGAACAATATGAAAGCATTTTCAGAGCATGCAATAATACCGAATGTGAAGTTGGTTATTTTCTTTTCAATGACGTCAAATGATTCTTGCGTCTCCTGTCTTCTACATAGGTAAGAAAAGGGGAAAGAATCCAGTGAGGGAAACACAGCCAATTGAACATTTGTTAATGACTTCGAAGGGAAAATGCCAGTTGCACTTGGGAGCTTTCATTGTCAATCAGACCTTTATTAATGAATGTTAATGGTTGTCATTCAAGAACGCGAATTAAAATTGTAAGATCTTGAGACGCTCAGAGTCCAAGTTCGTAAGTGGGTAATGTAATCCTCTTTTACCATCACTTGAAGAGGGGAGTGATTCCGGACATAGCTGTACAAAGGGAAAAGGAAATGTACGGAAGGGAAATGATCAGAAGTTCATTTTTGCGCATTTGCTTCTGGAAATGTTTCAACCCCTATTTCAAAATCGAATGCAGGAGCGTCATCATCTCACACATTTGAAATGCAGGATGGTGTCCTTTCTTGAAGAATGTTTTAACCATAATACTTCATTTTTATTTTAGCTTAATCGGGGAGTAAGTCTACAAAGTACTTTGTTGTTGTTGTTGCTGTTGTTATTATTGTTCTGGCTGTTGTTCTAGTTAGAGGGTAGGAAAAATTTATGGAAAAACCTTAAAAGGTCTGAAAAAGGTGTTTCGCGTTGAGTTAAAGGTAAAGGAATTTTAGGACAGAACATTTATGATTTATTCATTAGAATGAAAATGTAAAAAAAATATATTAAGTGCATTTTCAACATTATAGAACAATTATTTATAATACAATATAGCGCATATATTTTAATTTCCGTTGGTGAAACAATGTTCTACTTGACTGTAGATTTTAGCACGCGCCCTGAGTAAACTAGAGGTCGGATCGCGCCTTTTTCAGACTTGCTCCAATGGACCAGTGGAGCCACACAGCGCCATCTATCCTCAAGCTCGCAAACCATCGTCCAACGGACACTTGATATAGCTAACATTTACCTCTACTGAAGTTATTAATACCGCGAGTGTTCCCGTAGTCATCGTAATTCCTGAACGAAATTTCACTCTCATTTTTCTGTTACATTTTATGGTGAATCGTCATAACAGAGCTAAATCTGATTATTTTTTTAAATTTCTTCCTTCTAATGGTATACCTATCCCCCTCCCAAAAAAGAACTGTTTTTTGTAAAATGCTGGAGTTTTTAATTTCGTAAATATAGAAAACGATATAACATTGGTACTGTCTACACAAAAATAAAAAATAAAACAAATAAAAATCCCTTAGTTGTACCTAAATAAAAAATGCAGACCATCAAAGATGTTGATAAAAT
>NC_087215.1:14631828-14659328 GCF_015104395.2 Macrobrachium nipponense | reverse complement strand
GTAAGCAGTACGGGCAAGTCATGAGGTCATAGTGTGCCCTTTAATTTACATGCATGAGAGAGAGAGAGAGAGAGAGAGAGAGAGAGATAGAGAGAGAGAGAGGGGGGGGGGGGGGGGCACAAAAGCAGTGAACTGCTACCGTCAAGTGGCTACTAGGTGGAGAACTCACTTATCAGTTTTTAGATAGAAGAAAAAGGAAAAATAAAAATAAATTAACTGACATGCATGGACACAGAAAGCTACATCATTACATTGTTTACATGTTTGAACGCTGTCAACCTTAAATTTCAATAAAAAATTCATTACAACTTGAAAATATTTTTGTTAAATTCCCTCTTCATTTTAAGACGATGCAAATGCAATGCTGTTCGTAATTTTTCATGTGAAAAAGACTGGAGAAGTGTTTCGCAAATAAACAAAATTATCCTTATAATAGTTTTCAAAAGCTGAATCGTAGTTTTTTAAAACGTTGTCTTCTTATATACAGAGAGAGCAAAGATAATCTATTCATAGATTATGCAAATGAAAGCAGGACGTGAATTTAGCTTAGTTCTCCTATGGATTATACAGAATTTATTGCTCATCGATATTCAATATTTAAATATAATAATGTCAAAAAAAAAAAAAATATTTAAACTCTTAAAAATCAATGAAGAATAAAGAGAAAAGTTAGAGAAAATTAAAAATAAAGTCAGCACTATATGTAGTAGATTCACATCAACCGTGCATTTGATGTCCAGACCCGTCCGTTACGACGCTCCTGATTGGCTTTTGATAAAGCCAGTTACTGGGCTGGAAATTGTCTTTCTCGAGAGTTCACATGGGTAGGATGCTATGTTTCACCTCTCCTGAGGGATACTTTTGAGAGCATTATCCCTTATGAGAGGTGGAGCATAGATCCTCCCCATGTGAACTCTCGAGAGAGACTGAGAGTTTCCAGCCTTATGATTGGCTTATCAACAGCCAATCAGGAGCGTCGTAAGGGACGGGCCTAGACATCAAATGAACGGTTGATGTGAATCTACTATAGGAACCCTATTCTACAACTGGTGTATTCATCTATCATCCAGATACATTTGTGATTACTGCTACTCTTCAGGTTTTAATTCTTTGATTATTTGGATGCATGCATACATACATACTACATACATTAATACATACTTACAGGTAGGGAAAGTTCCTTAAAAACAACTAAAACTCCAATATTAATATCAAAAGAGGCAATGTATATGTGTATACATGTATGTTCGTGTACTGCACATAAGGACCGCGTCGAAGAACCACCAGCTGCTGTTGATAAAATGGCGGAAAGCCGAAACAAAGTTCACAACTTATAGGCCATCCATCCCCGTTAGGGCTATTTGGCTTCCCTATGTCCAATATCTGAACACCCATAAATCGGTGGGCTCCGCTCGACATAAGTAAAACTTCTCTCTCCCCCTCGAAACCTCATAAAGGATTTTCAGATATTGTCCATAACTTCTATACCAGGGAGAATGTCACGGCAGCTTCTATACTCTTTATCATTTTCATAATGTCTTGAGCCAACACAAATATGTGAAGGTATTTGCGTTTTTGTTTTTTTATAAGTAAAAAACTAATTAAAAAATCTAATTCAACAAATATTTAATTATGTAACACCAAGATCTCAAAAACTGTATTCTTTGCAAGGAGCTGACAGTCCATAAATAGGTTGGATAAATTGAATTTAAAAAATAAAAAAAAGGATGCAGAAAATATTATTTAAGAACAAGCACAGCAAAATATAAAGAACTATTCACTACTAAAAGAACTCTCCTTACAGAGCCATAAACTATATGACAATAAAAAAAAGTCATTAATTTGGCAACACTCAAGACTATGGAGTTCATCGAAGATCACACAACGAAAGAAAAGTTCTCTTCAATTCATATATCCTCCCCCACCCCATCCTCCCCCAACCCCTCTCCCTGCCTTATTCCCTACATATCCCTCGAGAGTGGAAGGGGATGTGGGGAGGAGAGGGATTTTGTCATCTCGATCCATCACATTAATGAAGGATAGAGATGGTGTCATCGGAATTCTCCTGTGTGATGGAGAGGTCGCATCAGTAATGGGTCCTGCTTGCGCACATGACCCTACTTTGTCAATCACAGACCGCCCACCTCTCTCTCTCTTTCTCTCTCTCTCACACACACACACACAGCGTAGTCACTTCTGGAGGAGAAAGAATCCACACAGGTGTGGTTTCAGTCATTTTACAACAGATGAAGGTGGAGCATCTGGTGGCAGAATTTAGAACTAATGCTATATTTACAACTACTATAGGTTGTCGGGGCTCAATATCAAAATATAAAAAAAAACATTGTTTTTATTCGTGTATATATATATATATATATATATATATATATATATATATATATATATATATATATATATATATGTATGTATTGTATATATTCACACAAACATACATGTATAACTGAATATCACGAAATATGGAACCTAAGGAATATATAAATAAAGACAAAAACCACAAGGAAAAGAATCGATGGAATTCTCCAAGGTCTTCCGACTTCTTGTCCTTCATTTAGAGCTAAGTAAAGGACAAGAAGTTGGAAGGCCTCGCAGAACTCCACCGTTTTCACTTTCCGTCGTGGATTTTGTCTTTATTGACAAGTATATAAAATGTATATACATATAAAATAGATGTGCGTCTGCGAATGTGTGAAGTTTTCCCAACTGGGAAGAGGGATGAAAAAAAAATTCTAATATCCTTGGTAGCCATAAATATGTGTGTGAATGAGAGAGAGTGTTTGTGTGTGCATGCGTTCGTGTGTCATAGGAAAACAACCCGAGACTTGCTGGCTATTTGTAAGACACGTCAGAAAAGCGTAAACCGATTATACCAAAAAAAAAAAAAAAAAAAAAAAAAAAAAAAAACAGAGCGTCCTCCTTTATCGGAAGTAATGGCTTGTTTTCATACACATTAAAAAATCCTCTTTAGCAGCTTCTCACATTGAGTTCATATGACTTGAGAAAACATCATATTAACAGCACAGCATCACTACATCCTCATTACCCATTAAGCCTTCCTTTGATGGGCTCTTCGGATTAACTCCTTTTTCACTTACTCGGGGTAGTAACCTACAAACTACATCGTTGTTGTTTGTTCTTCTTAGGGGGGTAGGAAAGGTCTAACAGGATTTGAAAAGGGTGTTTCGTGTTGAGTTAAAGATATATATAATCAAGTACAACCATGACCTCTAATATTAACATTCCCCATCATAAAACCTAAAATTAAAGGAAATGATTTTAAGTTAAAGTAAAACTGACGAATACGGACTGGAATCACGTAGGAATGACGACGGCATTCCACCGAAAAATAGATCTACCTTTCGTTGGTCTCGGTATAATGCTGTATGAGTTTGCGGAACAATTAAACTTTACCCGCGGCCCGGTGGTGGCCTGTCCTATATCGTTGCCAGATGCGCGATATTGGCCAACTTTAACATTAAATAAAATAAAAAACTATCTTTCGGTGGTCTTGGTATAATGCTGTATGAATTGCGGCACAATGAATTTTTAACCCCGGCCGGGTGTGGCCTGTCCTATATTGATCCCAGATGCACGATTATGGCTAACTTTAACCTTAAATAAATTAAAAACTAGTGAGGCTAGAGGGTTTGAGGACTGGAGGGTGGATGACCAACATCAGTGCGGACGGATAGACAGCGGACACAATAGTTTTCTTTTCGGAAAATTAAAAAGGGAATGAGCAAAGAGACTGAAAACCCGAGAGACGATATCTGATAGCTCCGGATGTTAAGAGCTGGAAATTTGATAAGATACAGCTCTTGAGTTGTACGTGTGTACTGTCGGCGCTGATGAATGTTACCTGCTCAAAACAAAGCAATAGCAAATAAGGAAACCAGTACTTTGGAAAATCTTTCTAAAAGATGAAGATTCTGCCTGGGAGGCAAAGCAGAAGATCAGGAACACGCGAAACTAATTACGTCATCTTCCTAATGCTCTAGAAAATTCGTGACTGTCCATTTCTATAGTAGATTCACATCAACCGTCCATTGACGTCTAGGGGCCCGTCCCTTACGACGCTCCTGATTGGCTGTTGATAAGGCAATGACAGGGCTGGAAACCCTCAGTTCTCTCGAGAGTTCACATAGGCAGGATGTAGTTTCCACCTCTCCTGAAAGAAGTATCCCTCAGGAGAGATGGAACATACATACATCCTGCCTATGTGAACTCTCGAGAGAGACTGAGAGTTTCCAGCCTTGTCATTGGCTTATCAACACCAATCAGGAGCGTCGTAAAGGACTGGCCTAGACATCAAATGCGCGGTTGATGTGAATCTGCTTCACCTCTATACCAGCGCTCATTATTCGTTTGTCATTATACGTGTTGTTGAGAGAGAGAGAGGATCTATTCTAACCAGGAAACGCCGACATAACGCACCACTATTAAGCCCAGCAAACGTCCTCCTAGTTGAAACAAAAGACGACACTAGCTGGCTGCGTCTCTCTTAGGCCCGGCACACCTCCCCCCCCCCCCCCCCCCCCCCGCCCCATGCCACCCCCCACCCTAAAAAGGTAGAGTTGCAAATAAAAAGTAAGAGGAGATGGAAAGAGGAAACGAGACACAACAAAGGCCTATCAGCTTCGCTGACGCTCAAATAGAAGAAACATAATTCAGGATCTGCCATTCTCCCCCTTCAATGCTCTTTCCAAGGTTTATTTCTGTCCATCACTGAATTTCTCGTTCATGGAATGAACTCGTTTAATGCAAAATATAAGCTCTGAAGGATTCTGCCACCACTCTCATATCAAGTATTCTCTTACGAACTATATAATCCTTGATTTTTGTTTTTTGTCTCTGTTAACTTGATGGATTTCCAAGGAAAATATCTAAACAGAAAAGGCCAGCTTGGTTCCATGTCTTTTGTTCTGAATATTTTTTTTTTTTCTATTTTTCTCCTCACTAATTACTGACATTTTACTCTCTTTTTTTGGGGGTTTTGGCAGCTTTTTAATGTATTCAGTAACTTATCACTCCACTTATATCTGTGCTTATATAATCAGATATGCGTATTGTGTTCATTTATGCGCAGCACAGACATTCAAGAATAAAATAATGCATTGAGATGTATATATTATATATATATATATATATATATATATATATATATATATATATATATATATATATATATATATATCTATATATATATATATATACTATATATATATCTATATATTATTATAACAAAAACTATATATAATGTGTATACATGTATATATGCATATATAATGTATATATATAATATAAAATATAATCATATATATAAATATATATATATGTATATATATATATATCTATTTACAATATATGTATACATATATTAATATGTAATTTAAAGAGAGAGACAGAGAGAGAGAGAGAGAGAGTTAGTTGTCTAGCTGTAATTCAGACGAGAGGGGAATTACAAACCAACCCTCTTTTGAGAAGGAAAAAACAACTATTCCCCGATAAAATATACGAGAAAGTTTTCTATTCTAGCAAACGAGAGAGAGAGAGAGAGGAGAGAGAGAGAGAAGGAGATAGAGAGAGAGAGAGAAATACGAGTGCTGAAAGTACCCTTAACGCGGATGCAGGTTTTTCTTCAAAGGTTGGAAGAGTAAAACTGGTTAGAAAAAAAAAAAAAAAAAAAAGGTGGAGGAGATCGGGAAAAGTGAAAGGTTTCGTTTTCCTTTCATTCGGGAACATCCTCTCAAGCAAAAGAACACTTGCAATTGAACTGGACATTTTTCTCTCAAACGAAACGCTTGCTTACTTTAAGAGGAATTCTCACGCCATGTTTCACATACGGAAAGGATCCTTGCGCAGAGAGAGAGAGAGAGAGAGAGAGAGAGAGAGAGAGAGAGAGAGAGAGAGAGAGAGAGAGCCTAAGCCTAAGCTAAGTATGTGCGATATAATTATTCATGCATTAATAAAAACAAATACAGAATCTACCTTCACCTACTGACTCTTTCCTTCCATCAGGTCATAGAGAAATAAAAATAAACGTGTGATTACACCATTCAGTAACCACTCCCATATTATGTGATTATGAGAGATACGGAATTGACTAATGATATAATTACGCATAGTCCTTTGTGACCCGTTATTCAATGCCTTTCTTTTCATTACCGTACAAGTCTTCGCCACAATTGCAAAGTCTACTCCACAAAGACGGTTATTTCATAATTACAGACAATAATAGTAACCACCATTACATGAAGCCAAAGTACCTTCAAGTACCTGCCATGGGACCCAAAACATTAGCAATCCTTTATTATGTTTAGATCAAATTCCATTAGCTTTCAGTACGCTTGCGTCACCTTACTATCCACTGAATTCATAGACTAGAGGAAGAAAACAAGGCGTGATCACACCTCCAGCTTACCAAGGGCTCGTGCTATAATCTAAAAATTGACGGTCAAATGACGCGTTGTTTCACACCACCGAAAATTAAAATAAATAAGCTATATTCTATTAGAAATTGATAATATCTTCCAACTTAGCCCTAAACACCATCAAATGCTTAAAAGGGTAATTGAGTTGTCAGTTTCTTGGCCATATCCTGACTTTCAGTTTTACTTATGATATTTTTTCTCATTTCTAAAATTTCTAATAAGCCAGCTGTTCTTCTGAACGCTTAAATACCATAACTTGTGTATTCTCATACTTACAATGCGCCCTCGTGTTATTATGTCTATTTCCGATGTTGATAACTTTTTACCCTCGTAAAATCAAATCAACAAAAAGCGATCAGTCCATCAAATATCTGGCCATATCATATATAATACTATACATATATATGTGTGTATACATATATATTTATGAATATATATATATATATATATATATATATATATATATATATATATATATATATATATATATATATATATATATATATTATATATATATACATGCTTAAAAAATCACTGTAGATGCACGTGACTTCATCAAATAAGCGAATACCACGGGAAAATGATAGAGATAAATTTCTGACCATCATTTTCTGTTCTTTTAGCTCATTGTATATATATATATATATATATATATATATATATATATATATATATATACATAAAACATGCATATATATAAATAAATGAATATTATATACAGCAACAAAACCGCAACACCATTAAAATAACTGACAATGGCCAGCATACTGGCCATTATATTACGAAAGGTCAAAAATGATAATAATCGCCCCAAACCATAATTCCAGAACATGAATTCCACCGATGCCCAAAAACTCCCTCCAACTCCTGCCATTCATATGGAATTTAATTCCGGCGAAATTAATTGACTATGGAGTTATGACCCTCATAGGGGGCAAACTTTATGAATATTAATTTAACCTGACTCCACCAACGATGATGAAATAACCCCTAGGTATTGTTCTGCTTTTTTTTTTAACAACTGCGAAGTTCCGAGGGATGTTTGCTCGCCGGGATGAGTATTGAAACTCGTTCAGTGAAACGGTGGTCGATTTGCAAGTGTTTATGCATTGATAATCGTAAGAGGGTGTGTTAGAGAAACGCCTCATATCGCCAATATTCATTGCAACGTGATAACAGAAGGTTTTTGTTTAATCCTATCATAAATCGTGATATTTCGCCTTTCTATTTCTTGTCAAGCTGAATTCAGTGCGTGGGTTTTCTTTCTGATAACAAGCAATATGGTTTTCATGGCGGCCAATCCGTCAGCTATAACAAAAGTAAGTTAATCTCGTTCAACAAGATTCATGCTTTCATTCTTGAGATATATTCCTAAGACATGCATATCAGAAAGATTGTATTAGTATATATATATATATTATTATAATATATATATATATATATATATATATATATATATATATATATATATATATATGTAATGGTGTATGTATGTATATAGTGATATATGCTAGTTTATATACATACATACATACATTATATACATATATATATATATATAATATATATATATATATATATATATATAGTGTATGATATATATACATACATATTCTGTATATATCTATGTGTATATATATATATATCTATATATATACTATATATATATATGTGTGTGTGTGTGTGTGTGTGTGTGTGTGTGGTTACGCAAAAGAAGAGGACTACAATATATTTCCACACAAAATATCTATCTAGAAATAAAAGCAATAAAGCTTCCGAGGAAATATTACAGAGGAGAATGAAAGGCAATGTATTCACAAAATTCAAACGAAAGATTAGCATCTTATTACAGCTTCCGAGACAGGAAAATGAATGTTTTCGTGTGTATCCATGAATTACTGAGAGAGAGAGAGAGAGAGAGAGAGAGAGAGAGAGAGAGAGAGAGAGAGAGAGAGAAGAAATTAAAAATTCCACGCGATGCTAAACTCTAAGAATTCTACCGAAATAAGAAAGTAAGACTTCTAAAACGACCTCTAAATACAAAGTAAAAACAGGAAACAATGAATTTCTCTTAGTACACAATTACGACAAATATACACCATTATCTAAAATGGCCTATATGTTTCATTCATAAAAAAAAAAAAATATTTTCCCTATAACCAAAATTATCTCCATTTTTCACACAGCCACTTTAGCCCCCATCTATATCGCGCAAATAAATCGCTCTGTGTTTACACATGACTATTTTCCATTTTCTCCGTAATAGGACAAAGCATATATCATTGGGAGACGAAGGCTGTATCTCACACCTTGCCATTTTATGAGCATTAAACTTCTTTAGGGCTGAGAATTATTTGTATTACGGTACAACAGCGGGCACGTGAGAAATGTTAGGTGTGTGTGTGTTGTGTGGGTGTATCTACATAAAATGAGCCCTAAAACTCCAATATAGAAGTAGTTACTATATTTCAAGACTGCTTTCCTCTCTTCATTATCTACCTGAAGAGGGAGAAAGCAGTCTCTGAAATATCGTTCCTTACTTTCGATATTTTGCGATTTTTATGGTCCTTTCACACACCACACACACATACACAACACACACACACACACACACACACAACCACACACACACACTAACACATATATATTAATTATATATATATATATTAAAATGTATATATATATATATATAATATATAATATATATATATAATGTACATTATACATATTATATTATATACTATATATATATATATATATCTATATATAATATATAATTACATGATAAACACAAACATCATCCAATGTTTATTGAGAACACACAATAGTCATATGTGTTTTAGTGAGCATACGGCAACAATCATCATTTGTTTGATTGAGAACACACCAAAAATCATGATAGCGTATCCTTCAATGCAATTACCTAGAACAAATACAACTCTGAAAAGAAACCATATCCGTCCCCCTGAGAGATGTCACGAATCGAGATGATGATTCGTTTTCCGGATTGCAAATGCAATCGGGTGAATTTTCCTTCCCTGATGACGATGATATGGCATACTTACATTCACGTTCGGTCCTATATTCTTGCATTTACTACGTTTATTACCATCCTCGATTTGCAATGCTTCCCCATTTTGGCCCGGGAAAACTCGGCGTCCTTTTCTCTGTTCCGTTCGGAATGGTCGTCAAGCTCGTCGTCTTTGTCGCAGCGAATTTGCGTGGGAGTTATAGATGCAGCAATAATTACTTGCTTTGGTAATTTCGTCCCACGTTGTCGTTTTTTGGGTAAGGTGGAAGTCACGCGTTTCCTGTCTCATAGTTTGATCTGGTTCTTACTTTAACTTGTCGCTGTAATGCGGGCAGATTCCACGAAAGCTATCTGGACAATTTATGTTTACATTTCGTTTTCCCCACGTAACTACCAAAGGAGTTTCCAACACGCGCAACCAGGTGATTCCAATATAGCTTGCAATGTTGACGAAAGAACCCACAAATCACTGTGTATAGGTGTTTACTTGTAGTAAATTTACATTTTATTTTACTCCACACTAGAGTACTTTCAGGCCCTGTCTGTGGCCCATTTTCAAGAGATTGTGTAGGTTGTCAGCCTGGGTCTAATAGGTTTAATTAACTGTTTAAAAACTCGTGTTAACCTTTTATAAAACGTTATACACGAGCTTTCATTTATCCTTGTGGGACCCTTTAGAATAATTCACGAACTCTCGGATGGAGCGCTTTTTCCCCCACAGCTGGCCCATTTGAAGACATGCGCTACACCTGGCTACTATACTGTCACTGACTGAACCATCATAAATTGAATACATTTAACCTCATGAAAATGTACTAGCGAAGGTATTAAAAATAAACTGTTAGGATTAGTTAAATAATGTTCTGCAACAATGGACCCAAAGCCTTAAAAAAAATTCAAATTTATTACGCTGATTCTCATAAAGTAACCCCCAGAATTAAATATATATATATTCTAAATAATGCTACTCAAAATGACCAGAGCCATAACTCATCTGATGAAGACAAAATGAACCCAGCCTTTAGAAAATAAATTCTGAACGATGAAGATGATTCTTTGGCAGTAACCTTAAAATTTCCTCTTGGCCACCGTACGGAGCTTAAAAATGCCAAAGAATTATACTTCATTATGTCAACAGTGCTAATTTCTCCAAGTGCACTTATCCCTTAAAATAAACAAGTTAAGTTAAAGTATCCACCAAACACTCACAGAAAAGGTCCCCCCTTTTCAATTACACCGTGTTCGGCCGAGGCAAGAAATAAAATAAATAAAAATAGAAAAGGAAATGAAAACGAAAGGGAACATAAAGAAGGGGAAAAGGAGATAAGAATCGAGTCTCTCGTTTTCCGCTCTGGTCTCTCTGCCTTTAACAAAAGAACTACCTGGACTCTGTTTTTTTCTGCGTTTACTCAGGGAGATACATCTCTCTTAAGCCGTTTTTCCTTTTGTCAAAGGTCCTCCTTGTGCTCGATCGATCGATCGAGATAGCAGAGAGAGAGAGAGAGAGAGAGGAGAACCATTATCTAACACAAAAACCGAACTACTGCAAGCAATACGTTTTTTCTCTGGCCCTTCCTGAAACGTCCAGATTACCCCGAATGTCCTTTCAACCATTTGAAAGTCCAAATTAGCCAACCAACCCCCCCACCCTCCGGAATTCTTTTAGCAGTTTGAAAAAGGAGCAACTTCTCACACATAGTTACGAATTTCCTTCGTAGCCAGAGTGAAACCATTCAAATTACTGCCTACACTTCAGCACAGAAATTCCATAATCATCCCTTATGAAGCTGCAACAGTAAGAGAAGCGAAGTGTAGGAGTAGTGAAGTAGGGCAAGAAGAGTAGGCAGCAGTTGAAAGGTCTTTTCCTTATTGCATAATCTGCTGGTTTCTTTGACTTCCAGTTCTCATATTTCTGACGGACATAAAAAAAAAAAAAACTATTCGAGCTTATTATCTGTTTTCTCCGCATGCACTCCCAAGAAGCCAATGAAACTGTTGGCTAATGTAAACACTACTCTTCAGCCTAGTTCCTCGTGGACAGTTGGGTTGCGTGCTCGCCAAACGTTCAGTATTCGCGTGGGTTCGATTCCCGCCTGTCAACGTGGAATCAGAGGAATTTTATTTTCTGTGATTCGAATTCATTTTCTCGATATAATGTGTTCGGATCCCCCAAAAGCTGTAGGTCCAGTTTGCTAGGTAACCAGATGGTTTCCTCGCCACGAAAAAATATCTAATCTTCGGCTCGTGCTAGGAGTGCTCATTGGTCTAGTTAAACTAAGATACACCTTAACTTACCACGTTGAATGGAACATGGAAGTGTTTTTCCGTAAAAGCCATTTTAAATCAGCCGCCGTTTTGTCACTCGCGTTTCACAAATGGCAACGATCCTTGCATATTCATCCGGTGGTGCAGAATTCTAAGATAAACGCCTCTTCACAATCCTTTCACTCACGCGGCCGCTGCATCTGCATAGTAATTGCACTACACGATTCCATACTGAGCATTTGCATCTCAGCTCCACCCTCTCTCTCCCTAGCTAGAAGTAAGCCAATTTCACTTCATAATATTATTATCCCTATTTTTCTAACACGATATTCTTGACTCACTCCCAAATACAGGAGTTGTTTGCGCAACGACATTCATTAGAGATTTAATTCCCCAGCCAATGAACTCACTAGTTAAAGTCTAACCATGGCAGCTCCAGCCCTTTTTGAATGTCAATCACACTTCATTCAGCAATAGCTGACAATTAACCATAATATGAAATGCAACCAGTGAAATTAATATTCACTCAAATCAAATATTATTTCTCAGCAATATCAGACCACCAAAGTGAATCATGGAACAAGGTCACTCACGACAGTGGAAAACGGACATTTTTAATGATATCTTTTTCCATCTGGAATACAGATCACAAAATGCATAAAATCGGACATTGCTTTCTGCGAAGGTTAAATGTCTATGTTTAAGACCCGCAGTTTTTACATTTTTGCCCCTTTTTTTTTTTTTAAGAAAATCGGACAATTTCTGCTTTTCATTTCTTATAACATGCATGTGGAAATCACTTTCTATGTATAATTCATTCTTCGCAGACCGTGGAGGAAACATGTAAATTATTATCATCCCCGAAAAATTATAATGCACACTTTATACTATAGCTAAAACAAAAATATATAAATAAAACTCTTAAGCATAAGCCAAAAATGAAGCCTGTTTACTTGTTAATTAAAAAACGGCATTCATGACTGTTAATCCAAACCAAAGTAGCACCCGATGAAATGAAAAATGGAAAATAAATTAAATGACCTCAAAACCGAAGGAAGTGATAGACAGCGAGGTAGAGAATCCAGTCACAACCTCAATGTTTGGGAATACTGGTTATTTTTCACCTTCTTGCGTGAGAACGAGATTTGACACATCAACTCTAATCAATTGATACTTCGGTTGCGAGAATTGAACCATGCACCTCGCAAAAGTAAACGAGATTGGGTATGTATGTGTGTATATTATTATATAATTATATTATATATATAATATATATATATTATTATATATATATATTTTCTCTAGTGGCTATATATGTAATATATAGTATATATAGTATAGATTATATATTATATATATAATATATATATTATATATATGATATATCTATATAGTTATAATAATTATATTCATACACACACCCACACACACGACACACACATATATATATATAGATATATATATATATATATATATATATATATACTATGATATATATATATATAGATATTATATATTTATATATATATATATATATATATATATATATTTATATCTACTATATATGTTCAAGCGATTATCACAGACATGTATGTATGTATAATATCATATTCTCATATATATATATATATAGTATATATATAATCTCGTATTATATAATCTCTTATATTTATATATATCTGTGTGTGTTGTGTGTGTTGTGTGTTTATAACTGAATCACGAAGTTGGAACGTGATAAATTCCATAATATACAGGTATCATCACGAAGGAAAAAATAAACAACTGACGGTTTTCTGCAAGATCCTTTTGATGTTTAACGTCAGCTTCGGACCATATTCCTTTACTGAGTAAGTGACGTCGAAAGATCTTACAGACACTCCGTTGTTTATTTTTCCTTCGTGGCTTATACCTTTATTAATATTGAGATATATATATATATATATATATATATATTATATATATATATATATATTAAAACATATATGCATGCATTTATGTATGTATATGTATATAAATAAGTATTCCATTGAAAATCCTTAACAAGAATTATTTACACCCGCATCATTGATCATTCAAGACTTTTATCTAACACAAACTCTCTCTCCTCTCTCTCCTCTCCTCTCTCTCTCTCTCTCTCTCTCTCTCTCTCCTCTCTCCTTAAATTTAGCTTCCTTATCAAGGGCTGATAAAGACGCAATCAACTACCCATTTCAAAAGAATTTGCGTCTAATAAGTTTCAAAGTCCTCATTTTCCAAAAACAAAAAATATTTGTGTTACCGAAGCCACAGATAACGGATCATCCACTTGATGGATTTTTGTGGCGTGCCAACTATAATCATCGTCCACAAGAGAACATTGTAGATTTTCTTATCAATAAAAATTCACAACAAGAGATATAATTTATTGATAAATATTTAAAAAAAAAAACCCCCCACAAAAACACTATTCAACTAAGAGTTCAGGCGAGATGAACTCATTATTTACCTAATTCTAATTCTAATTATGGGAATATTCCAGTGGAAATTGTACCCGTAATCATACGAACCAAGGCACGATTTCCAAGGTCCCCTGAAAAAGGAACCTGGAACACTAGAGCTGAAGTAGCTCAGACATGCCGCAGTAGTGTGTTACTAGAAACAGCGCACTAGTAATAAAAGTGATGGACTCCTAAGGAGACGGATTCAACTGAAAACCCCACTCTGTAAAACAAGCCCAGTCGAATAGAATACTGTGATTAGACCCAAATAATTAATAATATAATCACGCGGTCACCGAAATGGGTAAGATGGGTTTAGGAGTACCTTTGTTCCCAAACGAAACGTAAATTTAACGGAGGTAAAATACAACGAGTGTTTTTCAGATTAGTAAAGACAAACATGAACATAAGCAAGAATTTTATACTATGGGTCTTAAAAGGAGAACCACTACATATATACTTAATTTCCTATAAGTCGTTGCGATCAAATCCTTTTAGATAGAATTCTGTAAAGCATGACGCAGTTAAATCTCTGTGAACATACGCAGATAAAATTTTGTAAACCATGGGAAAAACCCGCGATAAATTTTTTATAAACTACGCTTGATATATTTCTGTACAACATGAGCAGATAAATCTCTATAAACATGACGCTATCAATAATGAAACTAATATACATTACATCATAACACTTCTTTGTAAAAACGGCTATAAGAACGAACACTTACACACATCAACAAATGAATAATGTCGGCCACAGTGTGTAACTCTTTATATGTTGTGTATCTATGTGTGTACTATTTATCAAATTTCAAACATGCAAATATCTAGGCTTGCTTTCAAGTGGGCACGTGCCCAGTCTTCAAAGTGGCTTCAATCACAGTCGCTCTGGCGCAGAAGGCACAATCCAATCCAACAGGCATAGACCAATGCCCATTTCGAGATCCAGTCATGGCTCACCATCTCAATGCCTTTGACTGACATTCGAGTTAGAATATCTCGTTCCAGGATTCTTTCAAGTAAAAAGGAAAATAATAAACAATTAAATAACTCAATTAAATAAAGAAATTACTTAAATAAATAAAATTCACTAAATTAAATAGATTAAATAAATAAAATTTAGATAAATAAATAAAGAATAGATAGAATCAATCCAATTGAATAAAAAAAAAATCAATACATTAAATTAAATAATATAAATACATAAGATAAATATAAGTAAATAAAATACAATAAATAATAAAATTGAATAAATTAAATAACTAAACACTAAATAAATAAATAAGTTAAAATTGATATATAAATAAAATGGGGGGGGGGGGTAGAATAAATTAAATTAAATAAATGAATCAAACTAAATAATTAAATAATTTAAATCAAATAAATATTTACAATAAAAACTAAAAATGAAATTGGATAATAATAAAATTTAATAATTAAATGAATAATTAAATAAATACATAAAAGTAAATAAATTAATAAAAATAAATACAATTTAATAAACAAATACATTAAATCAATAAATAACTAAGAGATAGATAGATAGATAGACAGATAATAGATGGACGAATAAATCAACCCATTCTTTTTGCCATTCCATTACCCAAATTAAGATTTTACTCTATCCAAATCGCTCTTCTCTGAAGGTAATTTTTCCGAGGACATGTTTCTACAACAATAGCCTATCTTTTCGAACTCACCAGCGACATATTATAGAGAGAGTAGAGAGAGAGAGAGAGAGATAGAGAGAGAGAGAGAGAGAGAGAGCAGGCTTCCTGAAAAAAAACAAAAAGACTATTATTATCCTTTATCTGCCATATTCAAACTCACGTTTTTTCTCTTATACGAAGCGTTTGCAACGCAAATCGTCCATTTATTTGTTCCCGTCCACCAGATCCCTTGGAGAGGAATATGAAAGTGAAACTCTCTCTCTCTCTCTCCTCTCTCTCTCGGTCTCTCTCTCTCTCTCTCTCTCTCAGCTGCCCGACGGATGGGAGTGACACCACCGTTATTGTGCTTTACGACGCCACGCATAAACGTGGGTTTGATAATCCAGCACTAAACTCGATAAACCCGAGAGAGAGAGAGAGATAGGAGAGAGAGAGGAGAGAGAGAATGAAATTGAAGTCGTTTAGTGGTCATATTCCCGTACGAAGCGACTAACAAATTTAAAATGAAAATATTTTTTGACTTTTCATTTTAATTTCGAGTTGAATCGCAGTCACTTTCGCACTAAAAGTGACGATCCCCATGTTGCAGAACTTCCCAAACGTAGCGGCTTTAATAGTTCCCTCCCAAAGAAAGGCTCATTGCAGTGTGTCGCATTCTATCATAAAGTCGGTTTTTTTCACCTATATGTTGCAAGCAATCACTTGTTTCACAGATACTCGTCCATGCCTCTCATTATTACACCTTTTTCACTGACCTTTTATCTCCATTCATACCACATTACCTTCCATCTTTAACCCATTCTGGTGTAAACATTCACTAACCTATTCCCTCCATTCTTTACCAAAAGGACCGAACCATCTTCAAGCGAGAGTGCCGAATGCTTGCATGCAACGACGCCAACATAATAACCATTTCTACGGTATTATCCCCACGTTTATACATTTCTAGACTCAATGAGTCCTACTAAACATGAAGACCACACATTAACATGAGCATTCAATATTGTGAATTTGTAATTTGGCAGTCTACTAGTAAACATACAACAACCACTTCCTTGCATTCTAATATAAACATTTAAGCAATTAGTTCGATTTTTCCGTAATTTTTCAGTTTCAAAAGATACGTAGGTTTACATCACATCTTTAGAACAAACTTATCTACAAATATCTTCATTAACTAAGTTACCAGTTTCCACAATTACTACACTCTCCTCATATACTGTAATAAACCAACAAACGACAAACGTGTGCCAAACAAGCAGCGGTCTTCTGTCTGTTCTGTCTGTCTGTCTCTCTCTCTCTCTCTCTCTCCTCATCTCTCTCTCTCTAAGTTGTCGTTGGTGTATTAGTGTTCTTCTGCTCCCAAAAGAAAATCCTCCTCCTCCTCCTCCTCCTCCCTCCTACAGTAACCACACTACCCTTTTACCAAATTTACCACGTCAGCCTCCCCATCACAATGCTAAGGAAAGCAATACACGACAAACGAAGAACCAATTCGTCCTCTTCATCCCAACCCTTAACCAACGAAATCCAGACGAACAAACAAAGAACGACTGTCAAAAAAATGTCGCTGGGTTCACGCAGTCACTCTCTCTCTCTGCTCTCTCTCGTCTCTCTCTCCCTCTCTCTCTCTCTCGACCATGAGCCCACAATATGCGCAGGATGACATCAATGCGGAAGGCAGTAGCTTATTTCCCTCTGCAAAGCCGAGAGAATGCAGTCGCAGACAATTGGTTACCGCATGAAAGCCTGGGAATCCTCATTTTTCACGAAAGCAAATATTATAAAAATAATTGTTTTTCATGAGAGTTTCTGATAGAATGAATACTAATCATATTTCGAAACGGAATAAGTTCATAGAATCACTGAATTGACTCTGTGATTGGCAAAGACAAGAAGAAGTTTTAAAAGCCACTGAGGAATCTGACTCAATTAGGAATATTTAAAGAAACAGAATTCATACCTAAAATTGTAATTTTCAACTAGTCGGTATGACCGCCGGAACGACGAATCATGAAAAAACATTATTTATACAAAGAAAGACTGAGAGCCCTACAGTGAATAAAAGAGCAGGCTAGAACTGAATAAATAAATATGCTATAACTAAATGAATAACTAATGCAACTGAGACTTGGAAGATCAAATGTTTTTTTTTTACCTAAATGAATAAATGAGCTAAATAAAGCAGGACACAATTAACGTCATTAAAACATCTCTTCGCTTAAATGGCATTTGTCCTACATCGAAATGGACAATTTCCAGTTGGAAATTGCTTTTTGTTCCAAGGATGCAGGTTTGTGGAAGCAGTCTTCCCTTTTTTAACGTCTCTCTGAGCTTGACAGTCCTCGTACTCATAAGATCCTAACTGCAAACGACTGTTCCACTTTAGATGGAAATGAGGTAGAAAGGTCCCACCATAGGAACTGTGCAGTTGCATTTGCACCTACAACTTACAACAGTAATGTTATTGATGGTTTGTGTTCAAGCAGCCATTGTTGTTAACAGGAAAGTGGGCTGTATGGAAGCATCTTCTTGGAGAGAGAGAGAGAGAGAGAGGAGGAGAGATCCTAGAAATGCATGATATCAATCCACGTATTTACCCTTTAGCGCCGCCGGTTTTCATGAACTCCCCTCAGCCCACTCCCTACCCCATCCCCCTTCCCCCGTAAAAGGTCTGCCCCAAGGGGGATGAAGGGGGTGGGTGGCCTTTTTGCAAACAAGCGCCCGACGCTGATTTTTTATGGCCTTTGACTTGGACTACGGCCGAATGAATCGAAGTGAATTCCAGTGTTTCCAAATGACTACTGCATATCGGGCATCCTTTTCCCAAGCTCTTGGTCACGGACCCAATATTTGTTTTTTCGCGCTCCCCCCCCCCCCCCCCCCGATACCCCCCCCCATACCCCTCCACACCCACTCGCCGCAACTCCCCACCCCACCAAACCCACCCCACCCTCCCGTCCCGGGGTTATTTCTTCCGAGTCCCCACTCTTGCATTTCCCCCACCCACCTTGACGAGAGGAGAGACAAAATTCTGCTTTCTACTATCGGAAGAGACGAAATTCAGTTCTATAATCGTGAAGGTGAAGTCCCCTGTGCTTGGGACAGGCCCTGGTGGACCAAATGTCCCTAAATGTGTTTCGCAATCTGCCGAGGTTGCAAATCAACTGATTTAAATTATATTTCATTTAAAAAAATTCATGATTCTTTTACTTTTTTCTAAAAGCAAACAAATTGACAAATATGGTTTTGATGTTAATAAAACTTGTGCATACTGTGTTGCTTTATTTATTTTTACATAAAAAATTGCAATTACATACTTTAGGCCCGAACTGAACCTAAAAGATAAATCATATGGTGAATTCTTGGGTCATGAAATACAATTTGGGAAAAAAAGGATTGAAGAAAAACATCTAACATAATAAAAAACAACAAATATATAAAAATCTCAGAATAACTAAAAAAAATCAAATAAATCACTGATTTTTATTTATAAATTTATTTTAACTAAAAACCTTGCAATCACCACGGTCGGTGTGACCCAGCCTTTAGAAGGCATTTTTCTGACGCTTGTGGTCCATTCTCATGCAAACAAAAGAAAGGGCAGTTTCCCCACTTTCTTGTCATATCAATCAATTTGTCGTTATTTTCTTTTTATTAATTTTGCTAATATCTCATAAAGGGTAGGTATAATTCTACCATCATATTCTTTTCAGCACTGTAACAAGAACGGATGGTTTATTTTACCACACGACTTCAGCGGACTAAAACCGCGTTGTTATCAATAAATTAGGTAAATTATATTTATAGAAACTCCGTAGGTAAAAAATCAAGGGAGTTGACCCCCCTAACGAAAGTTGATTACCAAAGCCCGACCGCACGAGCAGTTTGAGATTTGGTTATCGAATTTATAATTCTTCACACGGCAATAACATTAACATCAATCGACCCCTGCTATAACTCAAAACGTGGTATAAGCATGTAATACGAGAAAACAACTACTTGAAGATTGGGGGGGGGGGGGGGGGATGACCAAGCATGAAAAATCAACGAATAATCACCTTCGGGATCCAAACTGAAAGCATTAGCCACATACTAATGAAAAACCTCGTAGGTTGGTCAGTGTCGTCATTGACCCATGCGGTGCAGCTGTAGCTTTACTGAAGGTTCTTTGCAGCGTCCTTCGACCCCTAGCTGCCAACCCACTTTCGTCCTTTTAGTGAACTCCTCCCATCTTCTCTTTCTTCCAAACACTAGATTCATAGTAACAACTGCTTTGGGTTTCCGCCTGTTGCACACTTTCAAACCCTTCCAATTCAGTCACTGAATGACCTTCATAGATCCCAGCGTGTTTGCTTTGGGCCTAAATTTCTATATTCACTCAACTCCAACGAAAAGAAAACAAACGAGAAATAGAAGACAAATACCTGAAGCCAACTCTCAGATGGTTCCCGTAGAAGAGATAAAGGAGCCCGATTAAAGAATTGTTTGTTGTTCCCGTTTTTTGTTTCAGAATTTTAGCTGACCAGACGACTCTCAATCCGCACATTTCTTTTCGTAAACTCGTTTTTCTACGTTTGGATGAACCCAATATGAAACGACATGGCTATAGTCCGTTTGCCAGAACGAACTGTTCCATTAGCTTTAGGCGAATGCCATTAAGTCCAGATTACCCATCGCCGCTGGACCGCTCGTTAATAGGGGGAGTTACGTAAGGTATCTGATAGAGAGAGAGAGAGAGAACAGGAGAGACAATGAGAGAGAGAGACATATAATATTGTTTAAGAAGCTTTCATTGCCTTCTCAGGAGGCCCCCTGGTTTATTGAAACACTTTTTCGCTAGACAACGAACATTCAAGGCTTATTCTCTCTCTCTCTCTCTCTCTCTCTCTCTCTCTCGTCTCTCTGCTGCGACCCGATCAATCTTCCTCACAGTAGGTAGCTACTACACTAATAATTCACTCTTAGGTCAACAAAGACACCTGGACTTCAAATGGAAATGACTACGAGGAGAGAGAAGAGAAGAGAGAGTGAGAGAGCGAGAGAGAGAGAGAGAGACTAATTTTGCTACGTCCTGTTGAGTCAAAGTTAAGCCACGAACGTCTATAGGCGATCCCAGCCACGTATACTATCCATGAATACCTACCCATACAAAGTCACAGGGAGGTCTCACAAATATTACGAAAACCCTCCTGCAACGGGCCGCTACAGAGTCCTCTACAAGAATACAGCGATCCAACACAAGCGGCCACCCCCCCCCCCCCCCCACAAAAAAAAAAAAAAAAAAAAAAACTCTCATCTATAACGCATTGTCTATTTACAGGATATCCTAACTCTAACAAAAAATTTTATTTTGTACTACAACGGAAAAAAAAATAAAAAACTTTCTCCTTAATATATAATGCCGTCGCTTTTTAAAGGAGTTCCTAACTCTAATAAGAAGGTTATTATGTATATTCGCTTGGTAACATGATGGAAACGACAGGAGGATACCAATCCCCAAGTAACAGCATTTGAACCATTTAAGAAATCGCAATGGGTCATACTGAGAGGGACCAATTTCGCTATCGCCCATTCGGTCTCTCGCTTCGAGTGTTAGGGTGCGGTGGGCGGGGTCGGGGGGGGGTGAGGCTGGGCTAATCCCAGCCCAATTCGGAACTGACTGATGACTTAATTACCGGAATCCCTTATACACCCAGGCGGACGTGCTTATAAAGAGATCCTCTCCTGCGATCTCGAATAAAACGCACACACACAAACACACACACACACACACACATACACCACACCACACATATATACTATATACATATGATATATTTAAGTCAATTCTAGATAGGCACTAAAGACTAAGACCTGGATATCAAACATACATTAATTACGCACCAATGTGAAGAACGCAAGAACCAGCTAAGGAAACGAGAGAAGAGAGAGAGAGAGCATAAAAAAAAAGACTTAGTCCCCGTTTGCCATCAAGTCAGATTCCCCCCCCCCCCCCCCCCCCTGTGACTTCATAACTGACATAACCAGTTATTATAAACGTTTTCTTTTCTCCCATGCCCTATAATGCGTAGAGAGGCAAGGGTGAATGAAACGGATATTGAACGAAAACACTTACCAAGTAGCCGAAGAATCTCTATGTCTTTGTGTCCTTTCTCTCCTTCTAGAACGGTTACCCTGGTTTTCCCTACTCGCCAGTACCGGTTTAAAACCGGTTCAACTGGGAGGCATTATCATCGTGAGGGCATTTAGGCTCCCTTTTTCGGTTGGTCATATTCATTTTAATGTGCTGGTAATTTTCATATCATAAAACACAAGACTCTAACTTGGAGCCTCACCAGTAACCGGTTTAAAAAAAATGTATTTTACAAACTGGGAGCCAGTCCCGTGAATTATTGTGACCATTTATACCTTATTTTTTTCGTTGGTCTTATTCATGTTTACATTTGCTGGTAATTTCATACCATAAAACACAAGAATCTAACTTGGAGTCTCTGCTGTTACGAAGAGCATGTGGTGTCCTCTTACTCCCCAAAAAAAATAACCTCCCCCCCCCACCACCAACCAGACTAGGCAAACGTTCGGACTACAGTTCATAAAGTAAAGCGTTTTAGGAACAATCGATTGAATGTGATCAAGGTGGCAGCAATAGACCTATATATACAAAATCCCAAAATTTGCAAAATGTAGTGAAGCCCACAAAACGCTACTCAGGTAATGATTCAGTTGGAAATCGCTGATAAATAGCCGACCAGAGCATAGACAGAATATTGGGGACACGTGTCTGCAAAGCCATATTTATATATATATATATATATATATATATATACTATATATATAGATATATCTATATATATATATATAATATATGTATTTTATATATATATATAAACAAACCCTCTATGAGAACAAAGTGATGTTCCAGCTCCTGTAAAGTCTTAGATTCCTGAGCTTTCTTGACGCGACAAAAGGACCGCCGCGTGTCTTCCTCGCGAATTTCAAACACTAAACTAAACCAATGCAAATATAACCTAAAAGCACTCTGCATAATCGTTCTCTGATAAATGATGTACACCTAAACAGGTACTAGCTTTGCTCCTCGTCCACTCTTGTTCAACGACTCACGTTGAGTTACTTTAATCATGTTGAGAAACTTCTCACTATCTAAGAATTCTGAGTTTTCGAGTCTTGTGTAAGTAATTGTGCTCTTATAAAATTCCGTATGAAAAATATCCTCGGACAACTGTCAGAGGCTTGCCGCGTTATAAAAGAGAAGAAAAAACTTTCTTTGGAAAATTTCGAGGGAAACTTCTGCGACAAAAACAAAAATCCCGCCGTAGAAAGGGAGAAGTGTAAGGAAATGACAGCCTCCGTGAATTACGTACCATGAGAGAGAGAGAGAGAGTGAGAGGAGAGAGAGAGGAGAGGAGAGAGAGAGAGAGATCTGCTCACCGATCTCCTTGTTAAGGATTTCAGCTTCAAAGCTCCTCACCTGACAGAAAAAAATACACAGTATTTTCGCGCCAAGATGTTGTCGATTTTGGCGCGCAAAAGTTTTGGAGCGGGGCAAATGTGGCCCCGGGACTGGGCGAGAGGACAAGGCATCAGCTGGGAGGGTGTAACAAGAGAGCTACCGGGGTAAGGAGATGAAAATAAAACAAAATAAACTAGAGAGAAAAAAAGATAAGCCAAACAACGCAAAACAAAAGTATGAACACGAATGTTAGATAACCTATTTGAAAAATGCGTCATTTTTGGTCCTCATCCAGATGTTTAATTTCTACATCAATATCCAGCATAAATCTTGGTTTACTAATATAACATAAGTGCCATCGATGTGCAAGAATACCTGTTGTATGTACCAGCAAATCATACATACATGCATATACACATACATATATAGATCTTCAAAGATTGATCTGAGAATATGAGTTTTTAGGAAAAACCAAATACTTATAAGGTAATAGGATCTGAAGACAAACAACAACAATTGTCCTTTCGGTTAAATAGACCGTTTTTCCTCTACAGCGCGCACGGAAATCATCGCAGGCGAAAGTTCCAACGAAACTAGTAAGAAAACTACTATGAGATTCAGGGCTTCTGTAACACGGTTTTTTCGCAATAACTTTTAATCTATGCATTTCATAATATAACGCTTATTCAGAATACACATTATATCTACACATAAATTTTTATTGTAGCTGCATTACGTAGGTTGAATAAATTTGGTACTTATAATGTAAAAGTGACTTTTTTTTATAAGAAGGGCCAACTTTCTCAGAGAAAAGGTTCGAACGCACTCGTTTACGTAACTTTATGACAGCATTTCTTCCCTCTTTCTCGATGGATGATTGCTATAAGTACGAAGGCTAGACCTCTGGCAACAATGAAATAAAAATGTAATACAAGCAAAGCAGTACACCTTTATGAACTCTGAAACCTCTCCACTGATGATTGTCATAATGAACAAACCAACAAAATATGTTAATAAAAACAAAAACACTTCGATTAGTAGTCTAACTCCAGAATAAGTTTCCTAAGAAATTACAGTCTACTTTATCGGTCACAATCAGATTGACAAGATGTAGGGAATAGTTGGTAATTTTCAAAAACATAGTAGACAAGCTTGATTTGATAACTGCTATATCCAATGTCAAGCAACTTTTTATTTACTGGCTATCTACCTATTTAAAAAGAAAAAAAATAGCCGTTACCGCATTTTGATTTGAACCTTCACCAATAATTATCGTCAGAATGATGACTTCATGAGGCTCCACCCACTTTGGCCTCGTTATAATTCAGGATTAACACTGAAGGCTATCAAGGGCATTGTTGGATTAGAAATTTAACTTCTGGCTATAAAAACTCATTTCTCAAGTAGTTGCAAGAAGTGCCTAAATGATCCTCAAGGATCCCAGCAGTGCCTAAACGTTTAACTCATGTATATTACTGCTATTACTACAGTAGTATTACTACGCTAGCACAGATACCCCACCCACATCTATGCATCGTTCCGCCATTCATAAAGTCTTTGTCATGGCCACAGGCTTTCTCTTGACTGTAAAAAGATGCAAGTCGTAAGACAAATGCAGTTTTGCAACCACGGGGAAAATTCCAAATCCTGTTAGCCATTATTGACTGCTATGGGTTTCAGAGCCGATGGAATAAGGTGAATGAGTTTCCGTTTGGTGGATGAGCTGGCACATTTCGTCAAATGTTGTTTACCTTGCTTACGTAATGAATGTTTTTCGACTCTTGGCTCGTAATCATTGGCCATGGCATCGGCTGGATAATTTTTACTCTATCAGTGACCTAAACCTGATAGTTTTAATTTTTATAACGCTGCTAAAATTTGTGTGTGGTTGTAAAATATACATATGTCAACTTTCAGCTACATCCGATGCTTTGATAAGGAGCAAAGTCCAAAAAACCGTGTTACAGAGGCCCTGAATCTCATAGTAGTAAGTGTTTATATTCTTATCTACTCAATTTTCCAAAGGAAGGTCATAATTCAATGACGTGCCCACGTCGCCTATTGCAGTTAATCATTTTTCTCCGTAGCTGAGTAATTAGCGTCGTGGGTTTGGTGGCACGAAAAGGGCCAAATGTCAAAATATTTTTCAACTTCTATATCGTCAGAGCATCACCACATTCCATACGATTAAATCATTTAAAGAGAAACGACTGATTATCTCATAATTTCCCTACTACTCTCTCCTTTCAGATGTATCATTAACGCCATAAAATACGTGACAAGTGAAATTGCTATACAGGCCCTATTTTCCAAGAACGAGAGCGATAAGTGAAGACTCTCTCTCTCTCTCTCTCTCTCTCTCTCTCTCTCTCTCTCTCTCTCTCTCTCCCTCCACGGCAAAAAAAAAAAAAAAAAATTCGGAAGAAAAAAACATATCTTAGTGAAGGGAGAATGAGCGAGACACTTGTGGAACAAGACCAAAAAGGGTGGACAGAGAGAGAAGAGAGAGAGAGAGAGAGAGAGAGAGAGAGAGAGAGAGAGAGAGAGAGAGCCTGCAATGCCCAGTGACAAATGCAGTATTAGAGAAGAGAAATAGAAAGAAAGAAGGATCAATGGAAGACAGAGAGAACATATGCCGTCACCCTAAATTTCCCCGGGCAATATTACATAGGAAATCAAGTCAAGATTGACGACGACGCTGAAGGGACCTGGCGCCTTGGCCTACCTACTCGTTCGGCAAAGACCTTAATGAAAAATTGATGGATTGATAGATGCCTCAGAGTGGTGCACTTGATTACTATTTGTAAGTTACTCTTGTGCATCAATGCCTCTGCATAAATACATCTATTTACGTGACTATATCATAATAATACATATAATATCATTAAAACTGTTGTAACAAATTAAAAAGCAAGAAATGTTAAGCTAACTAAAAATGGTGACAAGAAAACCACTAAAATAAGGCATGTGTCATTTACGGCTTTTCTCACAAATACAAAGGTGCCGGTAAAATACTCAAAATACTACGTCGTTTACGTTATATGAGACGGCTAATGAAGGTAACAACACACAGGGTCATAAAATGCGACCTTGCAGAACACCTGAGAATCGCAAATGTCCCAGTAACTACGTCACACCAGCACTGGCGATGTACATACCAGGAAGTCTGTACGATTTATGTACTTAAAGTAACCATTATTGTTGTAACATTGGACCTCTTCAACTCTCTCTCTTCTCTCTCTCTCTCTCTCTCTCTCTCTCTCTCTCAAGCTACCCACTGGCCAAATGCATCTTGTTTCGCGTCCAAAAAAATTAATAAATAAATAAAAATCGATTATTTTTAGCCATCTTGAATGAGTCATACAAAAAATATTTATTGTTGTATCATTGGACCTTTTCAACTCTCTCTCTCTCTCTCTCTCTCTCTCTCTCTCTCTCTCTCTCTCTCTCTCTCTCAAGCCATCCACTGGCCAAATGCATCTTGTTTCGCTTCCAAAAAAAAAAAAAAAAAAAAAAGATTTATCATTTTCAGCCATCTTGAATGAGTCATATAAAAAAACGTTTTATCAAGCAGTATTCCTGTCCACAATTCAGAAGCACAAAAACCTTCAAGAAGCTTTCTAAAGAAAGGAAACAAACTGCGAAAGAATTCCATTAAGAGAGAAGAGGAAGAGTGAAGAAACTGCCAAGTCAGTCTGAAGCGATTCATCTCGGTTTATGGCGAAACTTGGCAATAACTTAGAAACAGAAGGAGCAAAGTTATGATTAAAAGGTCAATCAGAATAGCATGAGCTCCCTTGCGTACGTGAGTGTGTGTGAGTGTGTGCGTAGGTGGGCTTTAAAGCATGCTAAGAACGATGCTTTCTGATATACATAAACAGCAGTCATATTTATTGTAATTAAAAAACTTCTGAAGTACATAAACAACAGTCATATTTGTTGTAATAAAAAACTTCTGAAGTATATAAACAACAGTCATATTTATTGTAATAAAAACCTCTGAAGTACATAAAAAGCAGTCATATCTGTTTTAATAAAAAAAAAAAACATTGTTTCAGTATTGAGTGGGAGCTTTGATACTGGAATGATTTCTCCTTATAACCACAACAAAACTTAGATAATCTCATTAGTTAT
>NC_087215.1:14595569-14618069 GCF_015104395.2 Macrobrachium nipponense | reverse complement strand
CTAGAAGCTTCCATTATGACGCAACTTTACAAAAAAACTGTGAAATCTGCACATGGCATTCGGCAAAGACATACGCATACGAAACGAGTATACATTCATGTACGTACCAGTTCAACCAAGACACGTACCCGATCAAGACAGAAATCGAACGATAATTAAGATGGACATGTTAATAAAAACACAACGAAGACTCGAGCTCCTTTAATCTCGAGGTCTGTTATCGCAAGGCGTTGACATAATAGGGAAACAATCCTAGTTTCGAATGGACAAAGTTATTCTCTCTCTCTTTTCATACTACGTTATATATTCTTTTACATTATGTTATGCGAAATCTGAACACACATTTTAAACATCCTACCTCTAAGCTATCTAGGAATCTGAAAAATGTTGCACAATTTTATACATAATATTTTTATACAGTCAAAGAGGGGATATACGCATTTTGAAAGTAGCAATATATAATATATATATATATATATATATATATATATATATATATCTACATATATATATATATATATATATATATATATATATATATATATATATATATATATATATATGTGTGTGTGTGTGTGTGTGTGTGTGTGTGTGTGTGTGTGTGTAGGCTGTACTATAATATTATTAAAAGCACTTGGACGTGCCATTTATATACCTAATAAAGTGCCCTCGTTTGGATATATATATATATATATATATATATATATATATATATATATAGTGTGTGTGTGTGTGTGTGTGTGTGTGTGTGTGTGTGTGTGTGTGTGTGTAGGCTGTACGTATATATTATTAAAAGCACTTGGACGTGCCATTTATATACCTAATAAAGTGCCTCGTTGGATATATATATATATATATATATATATATATATATATATATTATATATATATATATATATATATATATATGTGTGTGTGTGTGTGTGTGTGTGTGTGTGTGTGTGTGTAGGCTGTACGTATAATATTATTAAAAGCACTTGGACGTGCCATTTATATACCTAATAAAGTGCCTCGTTGGACGAGTGGTTTACGTGCTTGCCTACCGATTCAGTAGCCCCGAGTTCGATTCCCCGCTCTCCCAACGTGGAATCAAGAGGAATATGTTTCTGGTGACTAGAAATTCATTTCTCGATATAATGTGGTTTGGATCCCACAATAAGCTGAAGGTTCCGTTGCAAGGTAACCAATTGGTTCCTATAGCCAGGTAAAATGATACAATCCTAGGAGAGCTGTTCATCAGCTCAGTGGTCTGGTTAAACTAAGATATGCCTAATTTTTATATACCTAACACCAGAGGGAGAAATGAAAAAGACTGCTATATCCTGACCGGTATCGGATTTATTGCAAAGCCATCTTCAGAGGTCTGATATGCTGCCGTGGTAATTCACAACACATGCTAGCGAGACAGTACAGACGAACATACACAGACGGCTGGAAACCAGATATTCACAACTGACAGGGACAGAGCACACTAGAAGAAACTAAGAGGTCTCTTCTCGTTAATTTTTTGCTTGTTTGTTTGTATGGTGTTTTTACATTACATGGAAACAGTGGTTATTCAGCAACGGAACCAACGGCTTTACGTGACTTCAGAACCACGTCGAGAGTGAACTTCTAACACCAGAAATGCACATCTCTGACCCCTCAGTGGAATCCCCCTCGTTAATGGTTTGGAGGCTAAGCGATAAAAATGAATGTGATCTAATTAAGGTGATTAAAATTAAGTAAAAAATCAATCGGGGGTTCAGTCATGTGTATGAGTCAAATGTGTTTATTCGTACGTACGCACGTATGTATGTATGTATGTATGTATGTATGTATATATGTCTGATATAGCGAGCGGAGGAGGGTGGAGGTAAAAATAAATGGGATTTCTGTAAGCATGAGGACTGAATGTATATTTAACGTAAGATAAAGAGCTGATTGGCGGGACGAATAGACAACAGGAAGAACGGAATATATTGGAAAGCGTTAAGTCGTATGAGCGTTGAAGTTATTCGGTTATGTGATGTGGGGAGTGTAAATTGATTCTCCGCCTTCGATTTGGAAAGGAGAGAGAGAGAGAGAGAGAGAGAGAGAGAGAGAGAGAGAGAGAGAGAGAGGCGCAAAATATGGGACTCTCCTCCTAAATGAATTTAAGGCTGGAAAATGAATGTCATGACAGTTGTGAGTTCTGTTTAAGATTACCATTTAATTAACGAGTGACAGAAATGTAATTAATTATATGGAAATACAAACTTCTTCCATTCGCTGAATGAATAACGCAAACTGAATAGTTATGGTAACTTGTGAGTTCTTTAAAACGGTTGTTTTATTGACGAATTCTACCCTGACATAAAATTCAACTTGTCTATAGTCGTTGGATAATGATTTTGACGTTTAACTCACTCGACGTATAACTCAGACTAAACCCTAAAGAAGAAATAAAGAACTTCATCTTGTACTTGCTATATCATAAGTATGATGAAGCTAAAACAAGGCGTGATCTGACCTCCAGCTTACTCGGAACGCGTGCAAAAAAAATCTTCCGCTCATGCATGAGTTGTAAGCACTATATTCCCAACTTTTATCGTAAATTAAAACGTGCTGAAATCTACGGTCAAATAGGTAGCCCGATGTTTCACCAACGAACATTAAAATTAATACGCTATATTTTATTAGAAATAATGTTTCTGTGCAGTTCAGCATGCACATTACTTATTTTTTACATTTTCATTCTAATTTATAAATCATAAATATCCTATCCTAAAATTCCAGCATCTCTAACTCAACGCGAAACACCTTTTTCTGACGTTTCTTGGCTCTTCCACCGACCTTTCCTAACCCCCCCTCAACAACAACAAACACAAAGTAGTTTGTAGGCTTAGTCCCAGAGTAAGCGAAAATACATGGACATTACAGCCATTTTCGAGTTGGTAGGCTTTTACATTAGCTTTATAACAATTTCTCCAATGTGTGAGTTTTGAGTATTATCTCGCCGACGTTAACATACTATAATTCCGGAGCATTAAATGTCCGTTTGTCTTGAAAGCAAATTCTTACATACCCCTTCAGCCAAAACGAACCGATGAAGAAGCCACTCAGCGCCACATATCCGCCGGCGGGAAAACCACTTCTCGGGCCAAGCCCAGGGAAGCCCTTATATGTTGCAGTTCTCGACTGCCTTCGAGTCTTGCGCCATTCTTCCACAACTCCGGCAATAAAATGTCTTATTCCCGATTCGACGACCTTACGACTCTCTCTCTCTCTCTCTCTCTAGCCGGCATGCGAATTGCATTACCGTGTCCGCTTCAGAAGATGTTTGCATGAGCAACGTGCCTTGCTTGCGTCTGGATATCTGCTGCTTGTTTGCCATGGCATGCGGGTCTTCAAGGAGGCTCAGGCAACTCATATTCTAATGAAATCAAATACCTAAAAAATGTTGTTTATGAAGGGGTTTAAGTAACGTACATAAAACATAATATATATATATATATATATATATATATATATATTATATTTGTAGAATATATATAGATATTTATATATATATATATGTTATATATATATATATATATATATATATATATATCATATATTATATATATATCATATATATATATATATATATCAGTGTATATATATATATTTCACTTTTATAAACTGATACTGACACAGTCTTGATTTAATTGCCTATTTTGTATATTTTACAGCCCTGAAGATAAGACTCAAAGTCTCGAAAATTTGAAAAATAAAAAGATAATGCTACGATCGCTTTTTCCCATCCTATTTGTATTGAATCTACGGCATTCCAGATGCCCCAAACCTTCCTGTGTATATATATATATATATATATATATATATATATATATATATATATATATATATATATATATATATATATATATATATATATATATATATATATATATAACTGTACTTACGTGCAACTTTCCTTACGGTTTCAAGGACAATATCAGTTAAATACGTGAAATGAATGAAACGTTAATGTTGTCAACTAACCCAGACCCCCCTCTCCGTCTTCGAGGGGAAAAAGGGGAAGGTCTGAGGAGAGGAGAGAGGGGAGAAGCCGAAACCGAGAGGAAAATTCGGAACGATTTTCCACTAGGAATTATCAGTAATGAGCGAATGCTAATGGCTTGCCATTAAAGACTGAGAGTTGAAAAAGCCATGATATATGGGAGTGTCACCCTTTTTCATTCACTACGGAATGGGAGGGTTCGTGGAGACTACCTTTGCAAAGCCTGATTTTAAAAAGCCAACTATTTCTATTGGGAGGACTTTAGGTATTCATACACTTTCTTCTTTGCTTCAATATCACATTCCAAAATGTTGTCCACATGAAAAATGAATAACATTGTTTCTAATTAAAAGTACATGAAAGTCTGAAATCGTCTGATCACCTAGCAACGGGACCTACAGCTTATTGTGGGATCCGAGTTTAGAAGAGAGAGAGAGAGAGAGAGAGAGAGAATCTTATAAGTTTTATTTTTTATTTATTTATTTATTTATTTATTTATCTGTTTGTTCGTTTTTTGTTTTTGTTTTTTTGAGACAATATGAAAGCATTATTTTCTTTTCAATGACGTCAAATGATTCTTGAGTCTACTGTCTTCTACATAGGTAAGAAAAGGGGAAAGAATCCAGAGAGGGAAACCCACAGCCAACTGACCCATTCGTTAATGACTTCGAAGGGAAAATGCCGGTTGCGCTTGGGAGCTTGCATTGCCAATCATACCTTTATTAATGAATGTTAATGGTTGTCATTCAAGACCCCACGAATTAAAAATGTAAGATCTTGTGACGCTCAGAGTCCAAGTTCGTAAGAGGGAAATGTAATCCTCTTTTACCATCGCTTGAAGAGGGGAGTGATGTCGGACACAGCTGTACAAAGGAAAAAGGAAATGTACGGAAGAGAAATGATAAGAATTTCGTTTTTGCACATTTGCTTCTGGAAATGTTTCAGTCCTTATTTCAAAATCGAATGTAGGAGTGTCGTCATCTTGCAACTTTGAAATGCCAAATAGTGTCCTTTCTTGAAGAATGTTTATTAACCATAATACCTCATTTTTATTTTTGCTTAATCGGGGAGTAAGTCTACAAAGTACTTAGTTGTTGCTGTTGTTGTTGTTGTTGTTGTTGTTCTAGTTGGCGGTAGGGAAACGTCTATGGAAAAACCTTAAAAGGTCTGAAAAAGGTGTTTCGCGTGAGTTAAAGATACAGGAATTTCAGGATAGGATATTTGTGATGTATTTATTAAAACGAAAATGTAAAAAAAAATAAATAATGTGCATTTTCAACAGAATAGAACAATAATTTCTAATAACATATAGCTCATTTATTTTAATTTTCGTTAGTGAAAAATCGCTCTATTTAACTGTAGATTTTAGCACGCGCCCTCAACAAGCTGGAAGTCGGATCACGCCTTGTTCCCGTAGCTAGTCATTTTTGAACGGAATTTGACTCTTATTTTTCGGTTACATTTTATGGTGAATCGCCATAACCAAACTAAATCAGATTGTTTTTATAAGCTTCTTCCTTCTAATGGTATACCTATCCCCCTCCCAAAAAAGAACTGTTTTTGTAAAATGCTGGCGTTTTCAATTTCGTAAATATAGAAAATGATATAACACTGGTACTGTCTACTGTCTACACAAAAAATAAAAAAAACAAATCAAATCCTTTTGTTGTACCTAAATAAGAAATGAAAACCATCAAAGATGTTGATCAAATCTACGCACAAAAAACAATAAAAAAACCAAATTACTGAGTAAAAGAACTACCCAAAGGAACCCCAAAAAGGGTTAACACTATTACAGCAAGACAGGCTTAGTGCGTGGGAGAGCGCCAGAAAATAAAAACTTGCAAAAAAAATGGAAAGTAATAAAAAGAAGAAGGAAAAGTTAAATATAAAACAATGGCACCAGATGGTAGGTGGGTTTCATCTCCTCTTGGGGAAAAAAATAAAAAAAGGAAACAGTAGTCGGCTGCATGTAAGCCTCCAGACGACAATAGTAGAACCCCCCCAGCCCCCACCAATTCTCTCTCTCTCTCTCTCTCTCTCTCTCTCTCTCTCTCTCTCTCTCAATTTATTTAATTCCTACCGATAAAAAGAAAAAAAAATTTAAATTTCGTTTTAGAAAATCACGTCAGTGATTTAGTCCTGATATCTTATAATTACTTTTATTTTTTAATATTCCTTAAGCCTAATAAATCATATAGAAAAATGAGTTAGAACAATTTCCTTAACCGACACAACTGTTTAGTAACTAAAAGTAGAGAAATATACGTCACTGATGCCGTATAAGAGAGAGAGAGAGAGAGAGAGAGAGAGAGAGAGAGAGAGAGAGAGAGAGACCCAAACTTAATTTGATTGAGGCTAACGGTAGCCTCCCACTACTTCGTTAGACTAAGGGATTTCATTTTTATATGCGAGGATCAAGTCCAGTTCTCCATCTGGGGTCCTGTTGGGACAGATGGTTTCGCTGCTTCGAGTCTGACTGTCCTATTTCTTTGTTCTGTCCTTTATTTCCTATTCTGTCATTTTCCCAAGTTTCGTTTGATCTGTCAATTTCGATCATTGTTTGAAGTCTTTTTTTTTTTCCCCTTTCTTTTAAATTTGGTTTTTAATTTGTCTCTTCAGATTCCTTAATTATCGTTATACGTGTTTTTCACTAAAATGTTGAACCTTTACGATGAAGAACTTAGTATCTTGTTACTTTTTCTAGGTCAATGGCAGCCCGAACTTACACCGGCTTTTCATTATCCTTACGCTGACCAAGGAAGACGCAACTGCAGATAGAAACAAAAGCCGAACTTGAGCAAAATAGGCTACTTTTGTGGAAGGGGGTGTGGGGAGGGGGGCGGGGGATGTGACGCATATGCTGTTTATAGAGCTCTTTTGCTGATCTCAGCAGTGTTAAGGAAAATGAGATATTCAGGACTCGTCCTGGATTCTTATTATTTTATTATTTTTTTTTCCCATTTTCGTCCAGTGCCAAAAAAGACGCTTTGAACTTGCCGACTTCGTCGCAATGCTTTGCCAACTACTGTGTCCTTATAAACTTACTCCAGCGTAGAAATTAACGAAGAAGATATGTATACAAATATTTACGCATCAAGGTGTATATATATAGGTATATATATATATATAGATAGATAAATAGTCTCCGTGTAACAAACGTGTTCTCTGTCAGAAATAACTGTGAGAAAGTCCAGAAGTTAAAAGGCCATAGCGAATACACAATCATGCACGTGATGAACAAACAAAGAACTTACTGATGATTTAAAATGATTAAATTGAACTGCTTACATAATATAGTTAACACTCGATCTTAGTGCATATACTCGTAGTCCCATGTTCAAACGACTCCATTTTAGTATCATGATTACGAAGCTCCATTCTTATATGGGGAAGAGATCGCCTACCAATTCTGTAATGTGCGTAAGATAGAAAAATGCCAAGGAACTGGCAGTCCATCACTTTTAAACGTCATGACAGAGAAGGAAATAACGAACAAACAAACACAACAGGAAATCATAATCTCCGATATTGGCGAAGGTCTAAAAATGGACTCGCTCTGGCTTTTCATGGTGTGTTGCGAAGCCTCGGCCTTTGCATCGTATCTCCTTCATCGGTTTTATAGAACTCAAAGTCTACGAACTTTCCATTTCATCTAAACTCTGCTGTATCTTTTAACCCACATCCCGCTCTCTACCAAAATTTGAAATTGTCACATGAACAAGTTCACAAATTATATATATATATATATATATATATATATATATATATATATAATATATATATATATATATATATAATATATATATCATATAGAGGAGAGAGAGAGAGAGCATATTCAGCTAGGATTCTATTCCTAACAAATGTACTGAAACCCAAAAGCCCAAAAATGAGAGAAAAATACGTACGATGTACACAGATACACAGTACATATATATATATATATATATATATATATATATATATATATATATATATATATATATACATATATATATATATATATATATATATATAATATATATATATATATATATATATATATATATATATATATATATATATATATATATACAATGAAAGTTTTAAATCTTTAAGGTGCCAGTGAAATATTTTCAACTCGAAAACCAGTGTCAATTAATTAATCACTTGCAAAGTAGGTCAGCCGTTTCTCTGCTAACACAAACATGTTTTGTCCTTTGGTATTCAAAACTGTATTTCTAGTTTGTGATTATCATACAAAAGTATAATCTACAAAAACTATTTTTTATTGGCCCTGAACCACGCCAGCGAATGATTAAATCAAACGTAGTTTCCTTTCTCTTGATATTTTCAATTGTTATAAAAATAAGAAATAAAATAAAAAATATAAAAAAATGTAAAAAAGTGCATAGTGTTCGTGGAAATTGCATCATCCTACCATTCTGAAAATCACATTCCTTCGACTCCGACCAATTCAGGGCCGTAAAGACGCCGTGTTTACTCTGGGTCCGGAAGGAGAAATTCGACAGAGAAAAGGGGCAAATAAAAAACAGAAGAAAATAAAACAGTCGACTTTGCAGCGTCTTCTTTTTCCGAAATCGACGAGTTTGCTCCCTCGTCTATTTTTGCAGTCGTGAATACAAAAGGTTTTGTTACCATTTTTCCTTCGAGTTTGAGTTGGGAGGCGAAGAGGGAGGTTAGTTCGCAGGTATCGATTTGGCAAATCTTACTCATTTCTAGATTTTTTTGTTCTTATCTAGTTTGGACTGTAAATACTGCCTATGCCTGTGTTTCATTATGAAAATTATGAAACTTACAAATAAGCATGTTACTGACAACGTTACCATTCATTCCGATAAAAATTTAGAAGCTACGATTATCACCGCTGGTAAAGGAACTGCAGTCATGAATGAAAGACTTTTGTTTTTATTACAGCACACAGGAAACTACACACACACTCACGTATATATTGTGTCTGAGTAGGTCCAAAAGTGCCTTTATCTTCTCTACATTAAATTTTTTGTCATTGCTCTAAAGCTAAGTTGCAGTTTGCTCTTAAAACGAAAGGAATTATTCTTGCTAATCACTTGGTAATAAAAAAAAAATCTTTTGCTCAAGAAATTCAAATCTAAAAGCACGTATTTCACACACACACACAAATATATATATATATATATATATATATATATATATATATATATATATATATATATATATATATATATATATATATATATATATATATATATATATATATATATATATATATATATATATATATATATATATAAAGCCCCAGGGTCAGAATTAAACAAAATGAATTTCCTGAAGTTAAAACCTACATGTTCCAAATATTAGGCGACTATTTTGGTTGATGAATTTATCGGATTGAAAGCTGTGTTTTTTTTTTGTTTTTTTTTTTAAGTAAACTTACTTCATTCTACATTAGACCCAACCCACAAGAGAACTAGGGAATTCAGTACAATTCTGTTCATATTCAGAAACGTATTTCTTTCAGATAACGATACATAACTTTCCTTATGCCCGTCCCTAATGCCCTCAGTCATTCTGAGACCCATCCCAGGCGTCTGTCTCCCAAGAAGATGATTCCCACCGCAGCTTGGTATCTATCAAACTGCATTATTTTTTTTTTTTATTTCTTGGACTTCAACCTAAATTAGGTCCTCTTGGTGCCTTGTTGCCAAGAGAAATATACGAATGCACTGCCAACTTGGCTCTGGCAGGGAAAGAATGTTATTGCTTGTGTAGTCACTAGAGTCTTCTCGTGGCTATTTCAGCTTTTAGTTTCCTGTATAAGAAAATAATGGAGATGGCTTTGTCTGTCCGTCCGCACTTTTTCTGTCTGCCCTCAGATCTTAAAAAGTACTGAGGCTAGAAGGCTGAAATTGGTATGCTGATCATCCACCTTCCTAAAACATACTAAATTGTAGCCATCTATCCTCAGTAGTTTGATTTGATTTAAGGTTAAAATTGGCCATAATCTCGTGCGTCTGGCATCGATATGGGACAGCCCCCCCCTCCCCCTCCCCCATCAGGACGTAGCTGAAAGCTTCGTGGGCTGCGGCTGATACAGCATTATATAGAGACTACCGAAAGACAGATCTATTTTCGGTGACCTTGATTTTACTCTGTACAGAACCTCGATTGCGCCGAAGAAACTTCGGGGCATTTTTAACTTGTTTAAATATTAACCGACATCATAAGACGGGCATAGAGTAGTATTAAGAGAGGGAGTTAGCCATTAGGAATCGTGATAAGGTTACAACGTTTTTTCTGTAAAATATCAGAAGGTTGTTGGTCATACTTTTAGGCCCAGATGATCAAAATGTGTATTTGGGAAACTCCAGAAGTCCTTTTAATGGTGGGAAGATTGAAGTTGTGATAACGCTATCCTGAGAGGGCGGGTGAGGAATACCTGAACTCTGAGAGAGAGAGAGAGAGAGAGAGAGAGAGAGAGAGAGAGAGACCAAACATGGAAATCGGCGCGAAGACGGAAACTGTAAGGCCACTGTCCGTCAATAGCGAAAGGGTCCTCATGTTGAACTAAACAGTGAGTTTGTGCACTTGATATTAGCCAGCTATGGTGTGTGTATATATATATATATATATATATATATATTATATATATATATATATGTATATTATATATATATATATATATATTATATACACTATAGTATACACATTATTTACACATATATATATACATGATATAATGTACATCATATATAGATATATATCCCAAAATCAAGGAAGTTACCATCCAACTAAATTGCAATTATATCCATATGAGGTGCATTTTGCACGACAGATAATTTTCCCATTATGATAATTTCGCCTAAGAATAATAATGCTCTACAGAATAATACTGTCATTAATTTTTTTTTTTTTTTTTTTTGTTTTTTTTTTTTTTTTTTTTTTTTTTTTAATCACGAAGTATATTTTAAAGCAGCCCATTCGTTCGTAATAAACGCTGCCAATGTGGACCTAAAGGATTTGTTTTTTGATTAGACGACAAAACCCGGGAAATCAAATAAGCCCATTTCCAACCAGCTGCTTATCTCTGCTGCGTTTATTGAAAAGGGAAATGACGAGTTATTGATACATTTTTGTATGCGGTGATTGCAATGAAAACGCGCTCTTGCCTTTCGGCTGCTACGGCGGCGGCGGCGGCGGGGGAGGGGGCGACGGCCTGGGAATTGGTTCATTTGAATAAAGCTTTTTTTTTATGCTCTGTTTCATAATGAAGTTTGGAGAGCTGCGCTTTCCTATGCTTCAGGTGCTCTGGATATCCGCGCCTGCAGCCAAGCTAAAAAAAAAAAAAATTTTTTAAAAAAAAAAAATTTTTTTTTTCTTTTTATTTTATTGTATTTTTCTTTTTCGTAATAAACAGCTTCCTAAGGGCAAAATAGAACAGAAAGTTACATGGAATTATTTCAATTTCTTTCGTTTTGAAATGAATGTTCATATATTGAGGTGAGGATTAATCGATGGAGTTTAAAAACAAAAGGCTGTCAGTACTGTGAGCAGAAGATATATATATACTAAATATATATATATTATATATATATATATATATTCATATATAGGCGAATACCACAGGAAAATGATAGGTAGAAATCCAAGTGTTTTCATCTTCACTAAAACAATGTCTTAGTAAAGAACGAAAGCGCTTGGGGTATCTGTCCTATCATTTTCCTGTGGTATTCGCTTACATACACATATATATATATATATATATATATATATATATATATAGTATATACATACTATATATATAAACATTATATATAATATATAGGGTATATATAGATATTAGTATATTAATATATATATATATATAGATATATATAATATATATATAGATATCTATTAATAAATATATATATATAATATTTATATATATATATATATATATATATATATAGATAATATATAATATAGCGAAAGAAATATTTATACGTTGTCATTGTCTTGTTTCTTAGTATAAAGTCGCGTGTCGTAAGCCTGGTTCCGGAGACATGAATTATATAGTATATATTTATTGTACTGTTTATCGTGGGTTCTGAACCAAAGAAATCACAGCAAATTCAGTGCAGCCCCGACGTAACTTAAAAATCAAAGACACCCAAATATAATTCGTTTAGAACTTGAACGATTGAACGACTTGTCAGTCAAGTCACTTCAGCTTCATAACAGCTATGGAGTTCCCGTCGTCTGGAAACTAAGTACAAATATAAAAAAATATATACAAAAATTCTTTTAACACGCTTTTATTAAAATACACTCAAAATAAAAAAATTAACACGCTTTTATTAAAATACACTAAAAATAAAAACTTTTAACATGATTTTATTAAAATACACTAAAAATTAAAAAAAAATTGCATTAACATACTTTCATTAAAATACACTAGATAAAATAAATTGTTTTTTCAGACACCGAAATATATTTATTTTTTCACTGTGTAGTGCATTTTAAATAAAAGTATGTTACAAATTTTTCTATATTTTATACTTTTTAGTTTTGACAAAAATTGTAACCCACATTTATGATCGAAGCTAACGACATCGAGCCAAAGAAGGTTTGAAAAACCCGAGCCCGTAGAGTTTCACACAAATCCTGAGATACAGTGAGAGAGAGGTCACTGTAGGGTCACTAGAGGTCACAGCTGACCTACTGATCATGTAAGGTGTATTGTCACCTAGATTCAGTAACTATCCAAAATTTCAAGTACATTGGACGAAGGGAACAGGTCAAAAATTAAGTCACAAAATTTGACCCAAACAGACAAACAAACGAAAAATGGCAAGCTAAATAAAATCGTATAAAAAAAAAGAACAAGAATAAAAAGTCGGCTTCGATAGTTCGGCAAAATGGCAAATTGACCAACTTTTTGATCTTAATCGTTCCGCGAAAACTTCAGAACTCTGCGTTTAACTTTAACCCTTTTAACTTGGGCGGGGGTTCCAGCGCCTGAGATCTCGAATCGGAGGAAGGAAGTTCACGCAAAGGGAAATACTTCACACTGTTACGTCTCCCTTGCATCTCAAGTGGTTTTCTTTCTTTTGGGACGTCCTTTCTATGGATGAACATGTTTCTTAATATATCTATATATATATATATATATATATATATATATATATATATATATATACATACGAGAAAGAAAGAGAGAGAGAGACACAGTGGAATATGATATTAAGGACGAATCACATACCTATTGGTTCTCTATCCCCACAAGAATATCCAAATAATCAACACGGCCTCACCAAGACTTATAAGACTCATCTTCCGCAGAGGAAGGCGGAGGTGGGTAAGGCTTTTTTAAACCCTTGCCAGATGTGCCTACTCGTTTTGCCTTTGTCATTTCAGAACTGATGCAACTAATTGGGTGAAACTCGGCAGGTATGTTCATCAGGTGATCTTCACATGATGACCAACTTTTGGAGGAGTGAGATTTGTTGCCTAGGAAGCAATGTCAACCCATTCATTCCATCCAACGTCAGCGAACCAACGCAGTTGCATCATTTCGAAACCTTTACTACCAATGATGCACCATAATTAAATGACCATTTTAAAGGAACCAGTTTTATAAATTTATGCTCATAATCCTGAAAGAGTAAAATGAACTACGATCTATACAATAAAATCTCTTAACTATCAAACACTCATACAGACCTTCCCAGAGAGTCTAAAATTATCTGAACGACCACTAACAAGAGATCGGCTACTCGCTCGCTAAGAATGACTCTTCACAGCAACGGTTACAAGGCATTAAAATTCATGAAGCAATAAAAATGCAGCACCGAGCACGGAATCTAGATTTACTGTCCGCTGGAGAGAACGGGAAATCACAAACGGCCTTTAATAATAAATACAAAGGACTCCAGAGACAGTTTCCTAAGATTTGTAGCAATCATATTTACCTACAAAATAAATGTGTGTGGGTGTGGAGAGAGAGAGAGAGAGAGAGAGAGAGAGAGAGAGAGAGAGAGAGAGAGAGTTCTCCGTACACCGTATAATCAAGGCAACCGAAAATAGATCTATCTTTCGGTGGTCTCGGTATAATGGTGCACGAGCCGCGGCCCATGAAGCTATCAGCCGGCCGTGGTGGCCTGTGTTGTTGCGTTGCTAGAATCACAACCATGGCTAACTTTAATCTAATTAAAGAATAAAAACTACTGAGACTAGAGGGCTGCAATTTGGTACGTATGATGATCGGGGGGTGGTTGCTCGACATACCAATTTGCAGCGCTCTAGCCTCGGTAGTTTTTAATATCTGAGGGCGGACAGAAAACGCGCGGACGGACAGACAAAGCCTTCTGAATAGTTTTCTCTGAAAGAAAACTAAAACGGGAAAACTCCGAATAAACTTCACTGCAAAATGAGACTGAAATACGTTGGCCCCGTAATTGCATTCCAGAGAGCCCAATTTTATCTTAGACACGAGAAAGCAGCCACCAAAGTAATATTAAACATCAAATGCGAGTTTGTAATATTCATAACTCACGGCTTCTAATATAACGCGGATTATTATTTACTATTAATATTACTATTACAAGTACTTCATCCATCATAAAAATTTACCATCACCAAAATCATCTGTTTAATGTTGTGCTCTTGTCGTTGTTGTTGTTGTGGTGGTGGTGGTGGTGGTGGTGGTGGTAGTGGCAGGGGTGGTAGAACAAATAGTTGATGTTGTACTTGTGGTTGTTGTTGTTGTGTTAGTAGTGATAAGAGTGGTAGTGAAATTACTTGAAGCAGAGGAGAGAGCAGTCAGAGAGAGAGAGAGAGAGAGACGAGAGAGAGAGAGAGAGAGAGAGAGATAGGAATTTGGAGTCACTTCTGTCTGAGCACATTGTAAAAAATAACAAAAATACAACAAAAAAAAAAAAATAAAAAATAAACACATTGTGGGGCGTTAGAGTCTAATTCCTATATTAAGTGGAAATCCCACACAACCAATACTTGAAAGGAATGCCCTCGCGAAAACACATTACAAAGAAGAAGATCTTAGGCAGTACCCAGTTCCTTTTCCATCTCCATACAAGACATGGATCAAAATCCACTACTTCACTGGATGAGAAATAATTTGCATTTTAGTGAATGGGGCAGAGATAAACTAGTAGCATACACTGCAACTATGACATTTCTTTGGGTTTTTGGCAACCAATAAATTTAATTGCTTTAAATCAACCGCACTCTACGCACAACACACTACGCATAAGATGAATTGATATTCACCATGTTTACCGTATCATTATTTTCCACACACACACACACATATGTGTATTATTTCGATATTTTCCACATACATACACACATTTATACATTATATATATATATATATATATATATATATATATATATATATATATATATATATATTATATATATATATATACAACCAAGGGGCAGGCAGGTGACGACCAAGGAATACATCAAATCAGGCGTTGACTGAAGGAAAACAGGCCAATCTACATAGTTTTTTTTATTCCAACGTTTCGTAATAACATTTATTACATCTTCTGGGAATCTGTCAATTAATTAAAATAATAATATTATAAACAATCTTAAATTTACTTTACTAAAAATTAAAAAAAAAAAATCGTATAAAGACTAAAATTGACTAAAATATACACATTACAGAAAATTATTATTTAAAAGCTGGAACCGCCAACCAACCTTAAGTTAAGAGAGAGAAAGACTGAATGATCGGAGACAAACAAAAAAAGGAGACACGTTAACTAAGTACAGTTGGATGGAGGAGGTTTGGGTATTCAACTGGGGAACCAAACTGTTTAATGAGTAATGACTCTAAAATGGGTAATTCTTGGGGGTTTTTGGGAGTGTTTGCCCCTATAATACAAAAATCGTCTCTTTCGATATGTGTTTTTTGCAGATTTTTGCATGGTTCCTGATATTTGAATGTTCAGGGTTGGAGAGCCTACTTCCTGTTCGGAAACTTACTCCACGATGAGATCGATTCTGACTTTCAGTAAACCTCTTCGTAGATCCCATGTAAGTCCCAGAGTTACCACTTTGGGCAAGTATATTTATATACTACATTTGAGGTCAAGAAGGGACTCAATCGATCTTTATATTTAAAGAAAGACCCAATTGTTAATGGATTTTTTGGTATTAGTTTAATACTGACTGCACCATAATGTTTTTCCATAATCTGGCTAAACCTTTTTCTGAAGGAGTCATCATGTAAAAAATGGAAATTTTGCATAAATGACTAACTTTGTTACCGTGATAAATGTTTTCGTATTGTTAAAAAACTGCTTATTAAGAAAACTCCGAAGCCTCTTATAAAATAGCTTTTTGTTTGAGGGAAGCAATTATTTTTAAAATATTCCAATAGGTAATTGATTTCCTGATTGAAGGAATGCCAGTTTGATGTAATAAAATATGCCCTATGTATATAGTTGACAATGAATTAAGCTTAAAATTATAAAAACATGATCTGTAATAATTAGATCCTAGACCTGTAAAAGTTTTCTTCCTAAAAACAGAAGTGTTAAAAGAACCATTTTCTCGTGTAACGAGTACATCTAAATAAGCAGTTGACTATTTTCCTCTCTTTCGACCGTAAACTTAATATTGTTATGTTGGGAATTAACATACGCTAAGAAAGAGTCAATATCAGAGTTTTCTCTTGAATAATGCGAATGTGTCATCCACATACCTCACGTGAAACCTGAGAGGACAATCATCAAGCATGCGCTCCTCCAGGGAGGACATGAAGATGTTAGCGAATGTCGGGCCCAAAGGAGAGCCCATGGCTACACCGTCTGTTTGTTTAAAAAGTTTACCATAAAAAACAAAGGCAGGGTCCCGCACTGCTAATTCTAAAAAAGTTTTTAAAATGAGACCGGTTAAAATTGCCTAAAAAACAGAAATCGGGTTCAGGAAATAATTTATCTAATATGATGTCAATTGTTTCCTCCACGGGGACATTTGTGAATAGAGATTCCACATCTAAACTGGCCATTAATAACCTGAGTCTTGTGATAAAATTTTTTCTTTAAAATGGTACGAGTTATTCAGAGTAAAATTATTTTTTGTTAGTGGTTCAAGTAAGGGTACCAATAATTTATTATTGTAAATTTGATTGCAAGAACTATAATGTCATTCATTTTAATTTTGTAGGTTGATAACGAGTGATAGTACTACTCGAAACATGTCCCAATAAAGTTGTACAAATGCTGTTCCGGGTTTTGGCCTTGGTGCCCTTACCGATATGTAGATGGCGCTTCCCTGCTGGTGTTTCAATTGCTGTAAATATATATATATATAGATATATATATATATATATATATATATATATATATATATATACATATATATATATATATATATATATATATATATATATATATATATATATATATATATATATATATATATATATATAGTCCCCTGCAATACCATCCCACCTCCGGGCCTTATCCATTTTCTTTTGGGAGACATATCATCGCTGTTCTGTGGATCTCCAGGGAACCGTATCAATGAAGATCCGGACGTAATCATTTCTCTTCCAGGAAGTGATAAGGAGAAAGAGAGAGAGAGAGAGAGAGAGAGAGAGAGAGAGAGAGAGAGAGAGAGTATTATAAGAAATTGCGGAGAAATTAAAATCACTCGATTCAAAATAACAAACCATTTATTCGTTCTATTCATAATTTCTCAAGTACTACGTGAGACTGTTTAAATAAAATACCGATGAAAACTAGCAAAATCTAACAATGATAATTATTTCTAAGAAAATAGCTAGCTCCAAGTACCCACGCCATGCGAATGGTGCATTCCAGCAATTGAAAATATTTCAACACAACCAAATTAAGTTCCTGATAGATAGCAGTTTGCAACTGATGACGTCTATTATCTCTGGCTGAGTCGGAAGAAATCCTTGAGAATGTCATGGTTCTATAACATACAGCAAGCACCCGCAAACGCCCCCCCCCCCCCCCCCGCCCCCCCCCCCCCCCCCCCCCGCCCCTTCTTCTCTGTCTCTTTCTCTCATCATTTTTAAATGCTCAGTTCCGTCTTCACAATTTGTGAATTTATTCTCTCTGCTCTCTTCGTCGTCTTTATCTCTCTCTCTCTCTCCTCTCTCTCTCTCTATCATCGTTTTTAAATGGTCTGTGTCGTCTTCAAAAATTTTGAATTTATTCTTCTCTCTCTCTCTCTCTCGTCTCTCTCTCTCTCTCTCTCTCTCTCTCCATCGTTTTTTTTTTTAAATGGTCTGGAGAATTATTTCTCTCTCTCTCTCTCTCTCTCTCTCTCTCTCTCAAGAAATTGATCAAATCCATAAGTTACGAAACGGAGTGGAGAAAAGAAAAAGACTCAAATCCCAGGACAATTCCCAAATGCAGTTATTCGCCAAAAATAAGATCAAATTACGCAGGACTCTTAAACGCATTGCTGAGCAAAAGGTGTAGGATGCCATTGTGTGCTGGATTTACTAACGCCCTATTACGCCCACAGTACGAAACAGCCGGAAATATGCAAATTCTGAATATTGATAACGAAGGAAGTCCCACAGATTGAAATGTTTCCATTTCGTGGTCAAAATATCGCCGATTTGTACAGTATATAATATGGAATATTCTTCATTCTCAATTATCACTCATTTCATAGCGTATATTCTTAAATAATATTCATTTTATGTAGTACATTCTTAAATATTATTAATTTTACACAGTATATCCTTAAATAATATTAATTTTATCTAGTATATCTTTAAATAATATTCGTTTTATATAGTATATTCTTAAATATTATTCATTTTATATAGCATTTTCTTACGCGTATCTTGAAATACAGAGTAGGAGCGTAAGAGCATATACGTCTTCCGTTGTTTCTTTCTTCTGATGTCATTATTTTTGTCTTAACAGTCACTAGATGAGAGACTGACGCAAATCTTTACGCTCTTTAGAACAGTCAGTGGGAAACAATTAATAACGTATAATTCACGACGTAAAATAGAACGCGCTGAGGGACCAACGCCTCACCTATACAAACATATAATATCAAAAAGTTATTTTTAAATTCAATACACTCAATTCCACAGTCAGTCGAACTGATGGCGAAGAGCGTTTCCATTTCTATCGCCGCTCACCAAAATAGAAGTATCAATAATTCGGTATTTCATTTCACAGCATATAATCAGAACTTCGATAAATGGTGCGGAGATGAACTGCAGGTATCAATTCAGAATTCAATTTTCAGTCTCAGTTTCAGGTGACTAAACAAAACAAATCGTTTTCAATCCCCCGGGTCTCTGGATAGGGAATTCAACAAATAGAATGGTCCCATACCTTGAAAATATTTTATTATACGCCAGTACAATATTTTGGACATCATTATATATATATATATATATATATATATATATATATATATATTAATAAATATCTCCGCTTGGATATATATATATATATATATATATATATATATATATATATATATATATATATATATATATATCTCCAAATTTATTTGTGAGCAAAGGTACTTTGTAATATTCATTTTGTCTACCACACACACTCAATATATTATATATATAAAAATATATATATATATATAGATATTATATATATATATATATATATATATATATATATATAGTATATCTATATATATATATATATATATGTGTGTGTGTTTGTGTGTGTGTGTATTTGTATGTACGTTTTTGTTCGTGTACGTGGACGATGAAGGCCGCCATCTCATCCGCGCATAAACTTTTCCTCAACAATCCCGCAACCGAATTTGATCTTGAAATTCAAACAGAACATCAACATAGAGAGAGAAAAACACAACTTCCAACACAGAGTCATCCAAACACGAACCTTTCAGGGGAACCTAGAGCAAATTCAATTTTACGATTCGTCATTCAGCAAGAGTTTCCTCCCCTCTAATGAAAAACAAGCGGAAAAAATTCGTAAGTACACTGAACGGATAATTACATTCATTACGCAACGGGGAACTCCATAAACCAAACTACCTGGAAAAAATCCTTTGATAACTATTTGATCATCATATTAGTCACGGTACGTTTAAGAAAAAAGGAGTTTAATTAAGGAAAAAAGTACGGTAAAGGCTATACGAGTGTCCTGCCTTGTGTTGTGTACAGCAGTAGTGTACATGAATCATTATAATTTTGATATTCAACGCATTACAAGGAAAATATGGTAGCTTTAAGTGAAGCTAAACTTGAATATAAAATGATAGTCGGCAAATAATGTCATTGACTACCATAGAAATTGTATGAGAGAGAATATATGCCCAAATAGTGTATGTATATATGTAAATAAATAAATGAATACATATATATATATATATATATATATATATATATATATATATACATATATATATATATATATATATATATATATATATATATATATATATGTGTGTGTGTGTGTGTGTGTGTGTGTGTGTGTGTTTGTTTGTGGTGTGTGTGTGTGTGTGTTGTGTGTGTATGTATGTATGTATGTATGATATATATATATATATATATATATATATATATATATATATATATATACATACAATATATATGAGAAGAAATATTTAAAAAGTGGAAATTCTCTCTCTCTCTCTCTCTCTCTCTCTCTCTCTCTCTCTCTCTCTCTCTCTCTCTCTTTTTAATTGCCAACATATGCATTTGGCTCGAAATTATGAAATCTTCCTCAGATGACCGATTGCTTTTCGATTAATCAGCCTTCATGTTGGTTTAAATATGGTGTTCAGTATCTTGATTCCGGCTTCGAATATACGGAACATTCACCTGTAATAGTAACGCATCCTCGCAACACCTGGATATCAGTTCCATTACTTTTCAATACGTCTCTTTCATCTTCTATCCAGATCTCTTCCCGCTCAACAACTCTATATTTTATATACAAAAATTTACTAAAGCTTGAGGGGCTGCAATTTGGTATAGTTTGATTGATTGGAGGGTGGATGATCAACATACCGATTTGCAGCCCTCTGGCCTGAGTAGTTATTAAAGATCTTGAGGGCGGACAGCATTGCAGACAGACTGACCAAAGCCATCTCAATAATCTTCTTTTACAGAAAACTAAAAACTGAGGAAAAGTAAGACATCAAACGAAACGCGAGAAGAGGCATTCGATGACTCACTCCGAGTCTGGTTCCTGACACCACCAGCGGTATTAAAGTCGGCAGAGGCTCCGTTAAAACTCAGTCTAATAATAATTTAAGTCGGCAGACGCCGTCTAAACTCATCTAATAGACTTCTCTCTCTCTCTCTCTCTCTCTCTCTCTCTCTCTCTCTCTCTCTCGTGTCTCTTGGGAGGAGAGCGTAATGCATCTGTCATCTCCATCAATCATTCTCCGTCACATCGTGACGGATGGAGAATGACATCATCAGAGGGATGGAGGGGTCCTATCTCTCTCTCTCTCTCTCTCTCTCTCTCTCTCTCTCTCTCTATATATATATATATATATATATATATATATATATATGTGTGTGTGTGTGTGTGTGTGTGTGTGTGTGTGTGTATGACTGTGTGAATTTTCATCATATCACCGTGGTTTATATACTATCATGAAACTACAAATGTCGTATCCAATTCACGTTTACTTCGGTATTATCACCGAAGGGGAGAAGAATACGTTTTTTAAATGTGAATTCAATATCAAGAGACATTTGCAGCCTCATGATTTTACACACACACACACAATTTTACTGATATATCTTTAAACGAACAATACGACCAACGGAACGAGTAACCACAAGCCCCTCCTCATCCATCACAGACCGCATAAAATAAACAGCGGGGCCAGACACCTCTTAAGATACTGCGAAACGGCCCGTATACATCATCCAGGTCGGGCTGGGAGACCCAGAGAGCCTAAAGGCAGCTCGAGGAGCGTAACTCAGACATTGGAGCGAGTAGTAGTAGTCACGATACGTGACACACTTGGATCGCTCCCCGGTATTGACACCAGGCTCATTTGGGAGGGAGTTATTTCTCATTCCGCTTCAAACTGACGTTTTCGAGAACGAGTTTAATTGCCTCGCAAATGTCCGGAATTCGGATTCGGAGAAATTATGGCCGTAAAAGCTGATAGATGCTGCCATGAACAACTGCCCGGGGGGGGGGATGCCACTGGCACACACTGCGATATATACTTGTGAATGATTGCCAGAGGATTAATGGATCATCCCAAATGGCAGTTCAGTTGAAATAATCTTAATTTCCAAAATGTAATTAATATTGCTGAATTACAACAGTAGGTTCAATCAACCAAGAGCCTTTTATATATATATATATATATATATATATATATATATATATATATATATACTATATATATATATATATATATTTTTTTTTTTTCTTATATAATGAAAGGCAGAATACTGAGTTTTATTGACATCAATTTGTTTGTATGAAGAGAGAGAGAGAGAGAGAGAGAGAGAGTTTGAAAGC
>NC_087215.1:14553069-14590569 GCF_015104395.2 Macrobrachium nipponense | reverse complement strand
AATAGCTAGGTGCGTTTCTCTTAGGCCTGCACACCTGCCCCCCCCCCCCCCGCCCTCCACCCCCCACCAAAAAAGGTGGGAAAGAGGAAACGAGAACACAACAAAGGCCTATCAGCTTCGTTGACGCTCAAGTAGAGGAAACATAATTCAGGATCTGCCTTCTCCCCCTTCAGTGCTCTTTCCAAGGTTTATTTCTGGTCGTCACTGAATTTCTCGTTTAACGCAAAATCTACGCTCTGAAGGATTCTGCTAACCACTCTCATATATTCAAGTATTCTCTTACGAATTGTACAATCCTTGATTTTGTTTTTATCTCTGTTAACTTGATGATTCCAAGGAAAAATCTAAACAAAAGAATTGTATAATCCTTGATTTGTTTTTCTCTTCCGGTGAACTTGGTTCCGTGTCTACTGTTCTGATATATTTTTTAATAATTTATAGACGCAGATATGCGTGTTGTGTTCATTTATTCGCACGCAGGGATAGAAATAATACATTGAGGCATATACATACAAAAACTATATACAATGTACGAGTATATATATATGTGTATATACATATATCATGTATTGATGTAATATATATATATATATATATATATATATATATATATATATATATATATATATATATATATATATATATATTTATATTTATATAAGTATATATAATTATATGTAATTTAAAAAACAGAGAGAGAGAGACAGAGAGAGAGAGAGACCAACCCTCTTTTGAGAAGAAAAAACTACTATTCCCCGATAAAATATCCGAGAAAGTTTTCTATTCCGCAAAAGAGAAGAGAGAGAGAGAGAGAGAGAGAGAGAGAGAGAGAGAGAGAGAGTTGAAAATACCCTTAACGCGGATGCAGGGTTCTTTTTCAAAGGTTTGGAAGAGTGAAACTGGTTAAAAAGAAAGAAAAAAGGTGGAGAAGATCGTGAAAAGTTGAAAGGGTCTCGTTTTCCATCCGGGAACATCCTTTCACAAGCAAAAAAACACTTGCAATTGAACTGACATTTTTCTCTCGAACGACGCTTGCTTAGTTTTAAGAGAATTCTCACGCCATGTTTCACATACGGAAAGGATCCTCGCGCAGAGAGAGAGAGAGAGCGAAGAGAGAGCGAGAGAGAGAGAGAGAGAGAGAGAGAGAGAGAGTAGAGAGAGGATGAAACCAGCTAAGAATATTATTTTATACTTATTTATGCATAAATAAAAACAAATACAGGATCTACCTTCACCTACTGACTCATAGAGAAATAAAAATAAACGTGTGATTACACTATTCAATAACTAACTCACATATTATGTGATTATGAGAGATATGGGAAGTGACTAATGACATAATTACGTATAATTCTCTGTGACCCGTTATTCATGCCTTTGTTTTAATTACCTTACAATGTCCACAATTGCAAAGTCTACTCCACAAAGACAGGGTGATTTCATAATTACAGACAATAATAGTAACCACCATTACATGAAGCCAAAGTACCTTTAAGTACCTGCCATGGGACCCAAAGCATTAGCAATCCTTTATTATGTTTAGATCAAATACCATTAGCTTTCAGTACGCTTGCGTCACCTTACTATGCACTGAATTCATAAACTAGAGAAAGAAAACAAGGCGTGATCAGACCTCCAGCTTACTCAGGGCGAGTGCTAAAATCTACAGTTAAATGATGAGTTGTTCCACCACGAAATTAAAATAAATACGCTAGATTCTATAAAAAATGATAATATCTCCCAACTTACCCCAAACACCATCAAAGGCTTAAAAGGGTAAATGAGTTGTCAGTTCTTGGCCATACTCTGACTTTCAGTTTTTGCTTTATAATAATTTTGTTCTCATTTCTAAAATTTCTAATACGCTTCAATAACTGCCTTGTGTATTCTCATACGTACTTACAATGCACCATCGTGTTATTATGTCATATATGTACTTAATACGAAGATATTTATATCTGATGTAGATAACTTTTGCTCTCAAAAAATCAAGTCAACAATAACCGATAAGTCCATCAAATATCTGACCATATATATAATACATGTACATATATATGTTTGTACACATATGTATAAATATATATATGTATATATATATATATATATATATATAATATATATATATATATATATATGTGTATATATACATGCTTAAAAAATCACAGTAGATGCGCATGACTTCATCAAATAAGCGAATACCACAGGAAAATGATAGGCAGAAATTTTCCTGTGGTATTCGCTTATTGTATATATATATATACACATACACATAAAATATAAATAAATAAATAAATAAATAAATAAATAAATAAATAAATAAATAAATAAATAAATATTATTTACAGCAGCCACACCAGAACACAATTAAAATAAGTGAAAAATGGCCAGCTTACTCACCATTATATTACGAAAAGGTCAAAATGATAATAATCGCCCCAAACCATAATTCCCGAACATGAATTCCACCGATGCCCAAACTCCCTCCAACTCCTGCCATTCATTTGGAATTTAATTCCGGCGAAATTAATTGACTATGGGAGTTATGACCCTGATAGGGGGCAAACTTTATGAATATTAATTTAACCTGACTCCACCAACAAAGATGAAATAACCCCAGGTATTGATCTCCCTTTTCATAAGTCCTTTTGAAATTTGTTCTGCTTTTTTTAAAACAACTTCGAAGTTCCGAGGGATGTTTGCTCGCCAGGATGAGTATTGGAACTCGTTCAGTGAAACGGTGGTAGATTTGCAAGTGTTTATGCATTGATAATCGTAAGAGGGGTGTGACAGAGAAACGCCTCCTATCGCAAATATTCATTGCAACGTGGTAACAGAATGTTTTTATTTAATTCTTTTATATATCGAGATATTTCGCCTTTCATATTTCTTGTCAAGTTGAATTCAGTGCGTGGGTTTCTTTCTGAATAATAAGCAAGATGGTTTTCATGGCGGCCAATCCGTCAGCTATAACAAAAGTAAGTTAATCTCGTTCGTCAAGATTCGTGCTTCCATTCTTGAGATATATTCCTGAGACGTGCATATCAGAAAGAGTGAATATATATATAAATACACACACACACACACACACACACACACACACATACACACACACACACACACACACACACACATATATATATATATATATATATATATATATATATATATATATAGTGTGTGTGTGTGTGTGTTTGTGTGTTACGCAAAAGAAGAGAACTACAATATGATTTCCACACAAAATATCTATCTAGAAATAAAAGCAATAAAGCTTCCGAGGAAATATGACAGAGGAGAATAAAAGGCAAAGTATTCACAAAATTCAAACGAGGATTAGCATCTTATTACAGCTTCCTAGACAGGAAAATAAAAAGAATGCTTTCTTGTATATCCATGAATTACTGAGAGAGAGAGAGAGAGAGAGAGAGAGAGGAGAGAGAGAGAGAAAAAAGAAATAAAAAATTCCACATAATGCTAACCTCTAAAAAATTCTACAGAATACGAGAGTAAGACTTCAAATAAAACGACCTCTAAATACAAAGTAAAAACAGGAAACAATGAATTTCTCTTAGTAACACAATTACGACAAATATACACCATTATCTAAAATGGCCTATATGTTTCATTCATAAAAAAAAAAAAAAAAACCCAAAAAAAAAAAAAAAAAACAATATTTTCACTATAACCAAAAAAAATTATCTCCATTTTTCACACAAGCCACTTCAGCCCCCATCTATATCGCGCAAATAAATCGCTCTCAGTGTTTACACATGACCCTATTTTCCATTTTCTCCATAATAGGACAAAGCATATCTCATTGGGAGATGAAGGCTGTATCTCACACCTTTGCCATTATATGAGAGGCATTAAACGCTCGAGTAATTATTTTGTATTACAGTAAACAACGGCCACTTGAGAAATGTTAGGTGTGTGTATGTTTGTGTGTGTGCATCTAATAAAATGAGCCCATAAAAACACCAAAATATAGAAAGTAAGTACTATATTTCAGAGACTGCTGCCTCTCTCTTCATTACCTACCTGAAGAGGGAGACAGCAGTCCCTGAAATATAGCTTACTTACTTTCTATATTTTGGCGTTTTTATGGGCTCCTTTCATTACATGGAATTCTGTTGTAACAGAACAGTTTTTACCATTCATATGTATATATATATATATATATATATATATATATATATATATATATATATATATATATTATATATATATATATATATATATATATATATATATATATATATATATATATATATATTTATATACATGCATATATATATGAGAATACACAAACAATCATCAAATGTTTATTGAGAACACACAAATAGTCATTATGTGTTTATTGAGAATGCAAAAACAATCATTAAATGATATTGAGAATACACAAACAGTCATAATGTTGTTGTTTTTATTGTGAATACGCAAACAAACATCATTATGTGTTTATAGGGAACACACAAAAAAAAAAATCATGTGTTATTGAGAACACAAACAAACAATTCATAATGCTAATCCTTCAATGAATTACCTAGAACAAAATGAAACTCTGAAAAGAAACCATATCCGCCGCCTGAAGAGATCCACGGAAATCGAGATGATAATGCGCTTCCGACGATGATTGCAAAGGCAATCGAGGTGAATTTCCTTCCCTTGATGACGATGATAATGGCATACTTACATCCACGTTCGGTTCCTGTATTCGTGCATTTATGACGTTTATTACCCCTCCTCGATTTGCAATGCCTTCCCCATTTGCCCGGGAAAACTCGGCGTCTTTACCTCTGGTCGTTCGGAAATGGTCAGGTCGTCGTCTTTGGTCGCAGCGATTTGCGTGGGAGTTATAGATGCAGCAAATATTTGCTTGCCTGGTAATTTCGTCCACGTTCGTTTTCTGGGTGAGATGGATGTCACGCGTTTCCCGTCTCATATAATTGGCCTATTTCTCTTACTTTTAACTTGTACTGATAATCGGGCAGATTCCCGAAAGCTATCTGGGACAGATTTATGTTAACATTGTTTCCCCACGTAACTTACATCAAAAGTTCCTACACCCGCAACCAGGATATGCCAATATAGCTTGCAATGTTGAAAAAGAAACCCACAAAATTTCTGTACCTAACGTGTTTACTTGCAAGAATTGACATTTTATTTTACTCCACACTAGAGTACTTTCAGGCCCAAATCCCAATCCGTGGTCCATTTTCTAAAGATGTGTAGGTTATCAGCCTGGGTCTAAATAATATTAACTGTTAAAAGTTTGTGTAAAACTTTATGAAAGTTTTACACGAGCTTTTGAGAATTATATCACTGTGGACCCTTTAGAACAATTTACGAACTCTCGTGATAGAGAGCTTTCCCCCAAATAGCTTGCCATTTGAAGACAGGCGCTACACCTGCATTATTACTGTCACTATACTGAACTATTATAAATTCAAGAATTAAACCTCATGAAAATATACTACAGAGGTATTAGAAGATAAACAGTTAAGGATTAGTTAAATAGTTTCTCAAAAGTGGACCCAGCCTTTAAAAAATCATAAATTATTACACTGATTCCTACAGGGTAACCCTTCAGAATTAAATATTAATATTTTCTAAATAAAACAACTCAAAATTACCAGAGACCTACTTCATGACGAAGACAAAAATGAACCCAGCCTTAGAAAATAAATTCTGAAACTATCAAGATGATTCTTGGGCCGCAACCCTAAAATTTCCTCTTGCCAGCGTAAGCCAACTCAAAGAGGCCAAAGGAACTATACTTCATTGATAAAACAGTACTAATATTCTCCAAGTGTACCATTTCCCATAAAAGAAACAAACACCATCTACACCCACGTACCAGTTAAAGTATATACCAAACACTTCATAGAAAAGGTCCCCCCTTTCCAATTACACCGTGCTCGCCAAAGGCAAAAAATAAAATAAAATAAATAGAAAAAGGAAATTAAAAACCGATACTGAACATAAAAAGGAAGAAAGAGATAAGAATAGAGTCTCTCGTTTTCCGCTCTGGTCTCTTTGCCCCTTTAACAAAAGACTACCAATGGAGCTCTGTTTATTTATTTTTCTGCCGTTCAATCAGAGGAGATGAATCTCTCTTGCGGCGCGTTTCACTTTTGGCAAAAGTCCCCTTGTGCTCCGGAGAGAGAGAGAGAGAGAGAGAGAGAGAGACGAGAGAGAGAGAGAGAGAGAAACAATTAGATATAAAAAAAGCTCGACTACTGCAACACAAAATAAATTCATTCTCTATCCTTCCTGAAACGTCCAAATTACCCCGAATGTCTTTCAACCATTTGAAAAGTCCAAATTACCCCCCCCAACCCCCACCCCACCAATGTCTTTCAGCAGTTTGAAAAGGAGGCAACTTCCCTCACAGGATTGCCTTCCGGAGCAAGAGCGAAACCTTTCAAAAAATATCTGCAATATTTTCAGCACAGAAATTCATAATCATCTCTTAGTGAACTGCAACAATGCAGGTTGCAAGGATGACGTAAAGATGGAAGTCTTTTCTTGCATAATCTGCTGTTTTCTTTGAATTCCAATTCTCATATTTCTGACGGACTGCAAATGAGACTGCAACTGCAGTTCACTTTCAAAAAACAACTATTCAGAGCGCTGAGAACCACATGACCTTAATTAATCTATTTCTCCGCATATCAATCTCCCAAGAAGCCAATGCAAACTTTGCGCTCATGTAAACGCCACTCTTCAGACTAGTTCCTCGTTGGACGAGTGGGTTGCGTGCTCGCCTAACGATTCGGTAGTCGCGAGTTCGATTCCCCGCTCTACCAACGTGGAATCAGGGGAATTTATTTCTGGTGATTAGAAATTCATTTCTCGATGTAATGTGGTTCGGATCCCACAAAAAGCTGTAGGTCTAGTAGTTAGGTAGCCAGTTGGTTCCTAGCCACGTATAAAAAAATATCTAATCCTTCGGGCTCAGCCCTAGGAGAGCTGTTAGTAAGCTCAGTGGTCTGGTTAAACTAAGATACACTTAACTTACACACGTTGAATGGAACATGGAAGTGTTTCCGTACAGAACCCTTAAATCAGCCGTCCTTTGTCGCTCGCTTTCAAATGGCAACGATCCTTGCATATTCATCCTGTTGGTGCAGAATTCTGGATAAACGCCTCTTCACAAATCTTTCACTCACGCGGCCGCTGCATCTGCATAGTAATTGCACTACACGATTCCATTACATGAGCATTTGCATCTCACCTCCACTACTCTCTCTCTCTCTCTCTCTCTCTCTCTCTCTCTCTCTTTCTCTCTCTCTCTCTCTCACACACACACCCACGATACTATCTATCTATCTATCTATCTATCTATCTATCTATCTATCTATCTATCTATCTATCTATCTATCTATCTATCTATCTATCTATCTATCTATCTATCTATATATATATATATATATATATATATATATATATATATATATATATATATATATTTCGCTTCGCGAGAGAGAGAGAGAGAGAGAGAGAGAGAGAGAGAGAGAGATTAAACACAAAGATTCACCCTAGCTAAAAGTTAAGCCTATTTCACTTCAAAATATTATATACCTATTTTTCTGACACGATATTCTTTACACATTCCCAAATACAGCAGCTTATTTGGCCTAACGATATTCATTAGAGATTTAATTCCCAGCCAATGAACTCGCTATAAAAGTCATAACCATGACAGCCCCAGATCTTTTTTTAAATGTCAATCACACTTCATTCCAGAAACGCTGACGGATTAACCACCAATATGAAAATGCAAACCAGGGAAATTAATATTCACTCAAAGATTAAATTTCTTATTTCTCAGCAATATCTGACTACCAAAGTGAAATCACGGAACAAGGTCACTTCACGAACAGTGAAAAAGGGACATTTTTATGATATCTTTTCCAGCTGGAGATACAGATACACAAAAATGACATTTCGTTCAGTGAAAATAAATGTCTGTGTTTAGACCCTGCAGTTTACATTTTGCTGTTTTTTTTTTCTTTAAGAATTCGACAATTTCCGCTTTTCATTTCTTATAACATGTGGAAATCACTTCTATGTAGTAATTCATTTTTTCACAGGAACGTGGATGGAAACATGTTGTTCATTATTATCATTCACAAAAAATTATAATGCACGACTTTATACTATATAGCTAAAACAAAAAAATATAAATAAAACTCTTAAACTTAAGCCAAAAATAAAGCCCTGTTAACTTGCAATTGAAAACGGTATTTATGATTGTTAATCCAAACCAAAGTAACAACAGATGAAATGAAACGTATAAAATAAATAATACAGGACACTTCAACCGAAGGAAGTGATAGCGAGGGTAGAGAATCCAAGTCACAACCCAAGGTTTGGGAATACTGGTTATATTTCCACCTGCTTGTGTGAACGAACTAGATCTGACAAATAAACTCTAATCAATGATGAGAGGTTGACTGGAATTGAACCATGGACCTAGCAAAAGTAAGGAAGAGATTATATATATATATATATATATATATATATATATATATATATATATATATATATATATATATAAGCGATTATCACAGGAAAATGACGTGTCTATTCACGCCCTGACGATGCGTGAATAAACACGGGAAAGCGTTTGGTACTGATCTGCCTGTCATTTCCTGTGGTATTCCCTTATATAATGAAGTCACGTGGATTTGCACACACACATGCACACACACACACACACACACACACACACACACACATATATATATATATAATATATATATATATATATATATATATATATATATATATATATATATGTATATACATATATATATATGTGTGTGTGTGTGTGTGTGTGTGTGTGTGTGTGTGTGTGTGTGTGCCATTTATGCATGTATTAGTACATACATGGTACACCAATTGAAAATCACTTAACCAAGAAATTATTTTTTACACCCGCAGTTGTGGCGGGATCACAAGCTAGAAAAAAAAACTGCAGAATCCCACCCCCCCCCCACATATACCTAATCAGTCCAGCTGCCCAACTCACCCAGTCACACTTTCTACTTTACACTCCAGATTACAGCAGGACAGTTGACCTAACAGCTACACAAAAACAAAAACAACACAAAACACACGTACTTACCAACATTCCAGTTACTCCGGGGCTATCCTGTGCTGTCCGCTGGTCGAGGACACAACAACAACACCAACAACAACAACCAAGAACAACCACCAAGGACCACAACTACACAACAACAACAACCAAGGAACACAAACCCAAAACAACTCAAAAAACACAACAACACCAAAGAACAACACCAAACAAACACAGCAACCAACCAAGAAACACAACCTCACATATCACAACAAAACACAACCAAAAGACCACTGCACAAACACAAAAATCACAACAGCACAGGCACAACAACTCTAATCAAACAACACTAACCTAACAATCACAATAACAACAAAAAACACACAAAACTCAACGAACTCCCAATGCCTTCAAAGACCGCTGCCGTCACTAATAAACCTCACCAGTTCTTACTAAAGACTGACTTAAGACTGACTCAAAAACACTCAAAACACAGAACTCTAACAATCAACAGGACCAGCAGACAGCCCAGAACCTACCAACAACCAATTCAGTCATTAACCATCCATACAGCAATTACACCCCTCTCTCTCTCTCTCTCTCTCACAGACACACACACACACAGACGTTGTCAAATGGAACTTCATAATTCCTCCATGGCATCATTGATCATTCAAACTTATATCTAATAAACTCTCTCTCTCTCTCTCTCTCTCTCTCTCTCTCTCTCTCTCTCTCTCTCTCTCTCTCTTTAAATTTAGCTATTCCAACCTTATCAAGTGAGAAATACACAATCAACTACCAATTCAGAAAGTAATTGCGTGTGATAAGCTGCAAAGTTCTTCATTTTCCAGAAAATAAAAAGATTTGTGTTACCAAAAAGTCACAAAAAACGGTGTCATCCAACTTAAACATTTTGATTTTGATTTTGTGGGTTGGGAAGATTTAATGTTTTGTCGTCAAAGAGAATTCGACGGAGATTATAATGTCGTTTTCGCAAAGAGAATTCAGACAAGAGATATGTTATTGATAAATATTTCCCACAAAATATGGATTCAACTAAGAAAGTTCAGGCGAAGGTGAAATGCATTATACACTAATTCTATTATCCTTACATTTTAATATTGTTTTATCTATTAGTTAATTTCTTTATTTATTTTTTATTCACTTTTCCAACAAGTGGGTCACGTCTCTGTATTTCTCTTGACCTCTTCATACATCTTCCTGAAGAACACCATAATATTCTTCAGCAGCTGGAAATTAAAGTCAATGGCCCCTTGGGCTTGTTCCATATGAATAGGTTTCACTTCGGAATAATAATAATAATAATAATAATAATAATAATAATAATAATATAATAATAATAATAATAATAATAATAATAATAATAATAAATAATAATAATAATATGTGGCGCCGTGAGGAGTGGGTTAGGTCGTCAATAGACTTTAGTCAAGTTAAGCAACATTGGGGCTGGTCAGTCGTTGATTGGTGACCGCTCTCCTCGGCGTTGATTCCTTGGGAAAGGATCTTTACCATAATTTCCTCAGTCTACTCAGCTGTAAATGAGTACCTATCCCTGATGGGGTAGGTCCAGCTATGGGTTTAAATAGCAAAACTCAGCAATGATGGAAAGAAATGAAGGAATAAACGACAACGACGTAAATGGAACCTCTGGCAACAGAGGAGCTTCGTCCGGCAACCAGGTATTCAACCCAATTGAAGGGGAAGACGGTCAGGTACTTGGAGGTCGTCATCCAGCAACTGATCACCACAACGGCAGTAATCAACACCCTGAGATTGGAGCTACAGAGGCAAAAAGGAAGAAATGGACAAGAGAAGAAAATAAGGAAATATGGAGATGCTACATCAGAAGCAACCCGACGGAGAGAGGATATAGAAGAAGATTGGTCAACATCTGGAATGAGAGGAATAACACCCCCCAAACAGAGCAGAGGCTGGCAGACCAAGTAAGGAACATTAAGAAAAAGAACTGGCTCTCCCCAACTGAAAGAGAAGACTGGAAAGGGAAATGTCACACGACAACGAATTACACGAAGACGAACTGAGAGACGATGCCACAGAAGATGACAGGGAGGATGAGGTATCAAACAACGACACACGAAGAAACACCGACGAAGTAACAGAGAGGACGGAATGGGTAGAAAAGATTAGACAATGGATGGAGCCAGATACAGAGAGAACAAAGATCCCCTCCATGAAAGCCTACAACACCAAGAAATTAAGGGAGAAACAAGTGAGGTCAATGAAATATTGGGCATAATACATGCAGGAGCAAGATTAGTAGCAGAACTGATGGGATTCGAACACCAACCACCACCAGCACAACCAACCCAACAGAAACCAAAACAGCAACCTCCTTGAAAAGGCGCCTGGAAAAGCAAATCATGGTGATGAGATCTGACTTGAGTAAACTGAAAGAGATGGCAGAAAAAAGGCTAAGCAGCAAGAAAACAAGGGAGGAACTCAACGAGAAATACAAAGTACAAGAGAGGGGACTAAGCAACACAATAGAAGATGTAAAACAGAGGCTTAAGGCCAAAGCACATAAGATCCAACGGTACATGAACAGGAATAAGGGATACCACGAACAACAAACTATCGGAACCAACCAGAAAAGACTATACAGCCAACTAAGAGGGGAAGACAACCACCCAAGAAATTCCTGAAGCCGAACCAAGTAAGAGACTCTTGGGAAAACATACGGAGCAATCCGGTATCACACAACAAACATGCAACATGGCAGGAAGAACCAGAAGAAACAAGGGAAGAAAAACGGGAGATAAAACAAAGATTCACAGAGATCACGACGACACAGTCAGACACCAACTAAAGAAAATGCAAACTGGAAAGCCCCAGGTCCCGATGAAGTCCATGGATACTGGCTCAAAAACTTCAAGGCCCTACACCCACGAATAGCAGAAAACAACTCCAGTATTGGTATCTCAAATCACCAAGCACAACCCAAATGGATGACCACAGGAAGAACAAAAGACAAGAGTAAGGGAAATGTAGCCAGTAACTACAGGCCTATCACCTGCCTACCAATAATGTGGAAGTTACTAACAGGTATCTCAGTGAAAGGCTATACAACTACCTAGAGGAGACAAACACCATCCCCCACCAACAGAAAGGCTGCAGAAGGAAGTGTAGGGGCACAAAAGACCAGCTCCTGATAGACAAAATGGTAATGAAGAACAGTAGGAGAAGGAAAACCAACCTAAGCATGGCATGGATAGACTATAAGAAAGCCTTCGACATGATACTACACACATGGCTAATAGAATGCCTGAAAATATATGGGGCGAGAGGAAAACACATCAGCTTCCTCAAAATACAATGCGCAACTGGAATACAATACTTACAAGCTCTGGAAGAGGGATCTTCCAGGGCGACTCACTGTCCCCACTACTCTTCGTAGTAGCCATGATTCCCATGACAAAAGTACTACAGAAGATGGATGCCGGGTACCAACTCAAGAAAAGAGGCAACAGAATCAACCATCTGATGTTCATGGACGACATCAAGCTGTATGGTAAGAGCATCAAGGAAATAGATACCCTAATCCAGACTGTAAGGATTGTATCTGGGGACATCAGGATGGAGTTTGGAATAGAAAAATGCGCCTTAGTCAACATACAAAAAGGCAAAGTACGAGAACTGAAGGGATAAGCTACCAGATGGGAGCAACATCAAACACATAGATGAGACTGGATACAAATACCTGGGAATAATGGAAGGAGGGGATATAAAACACCAAGAGATGAAGGACACGATCAGAAAGAATATATGCAGAGACCTCAAGGCGATACTCAAGTCAAAACTCAATGCCGGATAATAATAAAAAAAGCCATAAACACATGGGCAGTGCCAGTAATCAGATACAGCGCAGGAATATGGAATGGACGAAGGCAGAACTCTGCAGCATAGATCAGAAAACCAGGAAACATATGACAATACACAAAGCACTACACCCAAGAGCAAATACGGACAGACTATACATAACACGAAAGGAAGGAGGGAGAGGACTACTAAGTATAGATGACTGCGTCAACATCGAAAACAGAGCACTGGGGCATATCTGAAAACCAGTGAAGACGAGTGGCTAAAGAATGCATGGGAAGAGAACTAATAAAAGTAGACGAAGACCCAGAAATATACAGAGACAGGAGAAAGACAGACAGAGAACAGAGGACTGGCACAACAACCAATGCACGGACAATACATGAGACAGACTAAAGAACTAGCCAGCCGATGACAATTGGCAATGGCTACAGAGGGGAGAGCTAAAGAAGGAAACTGAAAGGATGATAACAGCGGCACAAGATCAGGCCCTAAGAACCAGATATATTCAAAGAACGATAGACGGAAATTACATCTCTCCCATATGTAGGAAGTGCAATACGAAAAATGAAACCATAAACCACATAGCAAGTGAATGCCCGGCACTTGCACAGAACCAGTACAAAAAGAGGCATGATTCAGTAGCAAAAAAAGCCCTCCACTGGAGCCTGTGCAAGAAACATCAGCTACTTGCAGTAATAAGTGGTACGAGCACCAACCTGAAGGAGTGATAGAAAACGATCAGGCAAAGATCCTCTGGGACTATGGTATCAGAACGGATAGGGTGATGCGTGCAAACAGACCAGACGTGACGTTGATTGACAAAAGTATCACTCATTGATGTCGCAATACCATGGGGACACCAGAGTTGAAGAGAAAGAGAGGGAAAAAATGGATAAGTATCAAGATCTGAAAATAGAAATAAGAAGGATATGGGATATGCCAGTGGAAATCGTACCCATAATCATAGGAGACTAGGCACGATCCCAAGATCCCTGAAAAGGAATCTAGAAAAACTAGAGGCTGAAGTAGCTCCAGGACTCATGCAGAAGAGTGCGATCCTAGAAACGGCACACATAGTAAGAAAAGTGATGGACTCCTAAGGAGGCAGGATGCAACCCGGAACCCGCCCCACACTATAAATACCACCCAGTCGAATTGGAGGACTGTGATAGAGCAAAAAAAAAAAAATAATAATAATAATATGGGACTATGGTATCAGAACAGATAAGGTGAAACGTGCCAATAGACTGGATGTGACATTGAATGACAATATCAAGAAGAAGGTATCACTCATTGATGCCCCAATACCATGGGACATCAGAGTAGAGAAAAAATCGATAAGTATTAAGACCTGAAAAAGAAATACGGATATGCCAGTGGAAAGTTTACCCTAATCACAGGGACACTAGGAACGATCTCAAGATCCCTGAAGAGGAACCTGAAAAACTAGATGCTGAAGTAGCTACAGGACTCATGCATAAGAGTGTGCTCCTAGAAACAGAGCACATAGTAGAAAAGTAATGGTCTTCTAAGGAGGCAGGATGCAAACCGGAGCCCTACACTATAAAACCACCCAGTCAAATAGGATGACTGCGATAGACCCAAAATAATATAAAAATAATAAATAATAATTCACGTGTCACTGGATGGGTGAATGGGTTTTCTTCGCAGACTTGGTTCTCTTCTCAAGACGAAACGTAACATGACGGAGGTGAAATAAAACGAGGGTTTTTTTTTTCAAGATGAGCAAAAGACAAACAACTATTTTTTTTATTAATTCTCCTATAAGACCTGCGGAATTCAAATTCTTTTAGAAAAAATTCTGTAAACATGGCGCAGATAAATTTATGTGAATATGACGCACATAAATACATGTAAACATGACGCAGATAAATTTCTATAACATGGTGAAGATAAATCTCTGTCAACATGACGCAGATAAATTTCTGTAAACATGACTCAAATAAATTGTTGTAAACATAACTCAAATAAATCTCTGTAAACATGACGCAGATAATCTATGTAACATGACGCAGATAAATATCTGTAAACATGACTCAAAAAATCTCTGTAAACATGACGCAGAGACATTTCTGTAAACAAGACGCAAATAAATCTCTGTAAACATTACCCCAGTAATAATGAAAACTAGTAATATAAACTAAAATCATAAAAATGCTTTGTAAAACGGTTGACAAGGACGAACACATTACACACATCAACAAATGAATAAAATGTGGGCCACAGTGTGTATGTATATGTATGTATTTGTGTGTGTACTATTTCTCAAATTTTAAAACATGCAAATATCTAGGCTTGGTTTCTGAGTGGGCAAAGTGCCCAGTCTTCAAAATGCCAGCAATCACTGTCGCTCTGGGCGCAGAAATGCAAAATCCAATCAACAGGCGAGACCAATTACCCATTTCGAGATCCAGTCATGGCTTGCCAATCGAAATGCCATTTGCTTACATCCGGGTTAGAATTTCTCGTTTCCAAGGGTTCCTTTCAAAGTAAAAAAGAAAATTAATAAATAATTAAAAATAAATACAATTAAATAGATGAAATTAAATAAGTAAATAAATAAAATTAGATAGACAAATAAAATTCAATAAATAAAATTAAATAAATTAAAACAATTAAATTAAATAAATAAATAAATAAATAAATAAAATTAGATTGATAAATAAAATTGAGTAAATAAATAAAAAAATTAAATAAACTCATAAATAAATAAATAAATAAAATAAATATATAAATAAAAATAAAATAAATAAATGCATAAAGTAAATAATTAAATAATTAAATTAAATAAATTAAATAAATCACATTAAATAAATAATTAAATAAAATTGGATAAATAAATAAAACTGAATAATAAATAAAATTAAATAAATTAAATTAAATAAATTAAATAAATAAATAAAAGTAAATAAATTAAATAAATGAATAAAAATAAATAAATTAAATAAATAAATAACATTATATCAATAAATAAGAGGATAGATAGATAGACAGATAGACAGATGAATAGACTGAAGATAAATAAACCCATTCTTTTGTCATTCCATTACCCAAATTAAGATTTAAACTCTATCCAAATCTGCTCTTCTCTGAAGGTATTTCTTCATAGGGAATGTTTCTCAGCAATAGCCACTTTACGAAACCACCAGCGACATATGAGAGAGAGAGAGAGAGAGAGAGAGAGAGAGAGAGCAGGCTTCCCTAAAAAAAAAAAGAAAAAAAAAACAGATTTTATCCTTCAACTCCATATTTCAATCTCCCGTCTCTCTCTTATACGAAGCGTTTTGCAAACACAAATCGTCCATCTATATTGTCTCGTCAACCAAATCACTTTGGAGAGGGATATGAAAGTGAACTCTCTCTCTCTCTCTCTCTCTCTCTCTCTCTCTCTCTCTCTCTCTCTCTCTCTCAGACGCTTGAGTGACACCATCGTTATTGTGCTTTACGCCACCATAGCCGTGGGTTTGATAATCCATCACTAAACTCGAATAAACCCGAGAGAGAGAGAGAGAGAGAGAGAGAGAGAGAGAGAGAGAGAGAGAGAGAGAGAGAAATAGAAAGGAAATCGGTTAGTGGTCATATTCCCGTACGAAGCGACTAAATTGAAAATAGAAATGTTTTGCAATTTGCATTTTTATTGCAAGTTGAATCGCAGTCATTAATTGAATATGTTCTTTAATTAATAAAGAAGCATCAAGAATGTGAGGGAATGCTTTACCCATACTAAAAGTGGACGAGCCTCAGGTGCAGAAAACTTCCCAAACATTAGCGGCTTAATACCCCTACAAAGACGGCTCATCAGCAGTGTGTCGAACTCTATGATAAAGTCTGTGTTTTTCACCTATATGTTGCAAGCAATCACTTGTTTCACAGATACTCGTCATGCATCTCATTAATACACCTTTTCACTGACCTATTATCTTCCATTCATTCCACATTACTGAGCCATCTTCAGACATTCTGGTGTATACATTTAACCAACTGTTTTCCTCCATTCTTACCATAAGACCGAACCATCTTCACGCGTTTTGATGTTGACATGCAGCTACGCTAAACATTTCAACCATTTCTACGGAGTATCTCCACGTTTATATATTTCTAAACACAATGAGTCATTCCATAAATTATGAAGACAACAAAATGAACATGAGCAGTCAGATACTATTAATTTGTAATTGTGCAATCTACTAGTAAACATGAAAAAAATGTAATTGACAATTCAAATCAATTTAAGCAAATGAGTTCGATTTTTCCGTAATTTTTCAGTTTCAAAAAATAGCTTAGGTTACATCACATCTGCCAAACAAACAGTTATCTACTATAGTTACCAGTTTGCCACAATGACTACAATCTTTCATATACGGTACGAAAACAACTGTTGGTGTATTGGTGTTGTTCTCCTCCTCCTCCTCCTCCTCCTATCAGCAACCACAGCTACCTATTTACCAAATTTACCACGTCAGACATCCCATCACGAATGCCAAGGAAAGCAATACACGACAAACGAAGAACCAATTCTTCCTCTTCATCCCAAACCCCAAACCAACGAAATCCCAGACAAGCAAACCATCTACGACTGTCAAAAAATGTCGCTGGGTCCACGCGAGCAATCTCTCTCTCTCTCTCTCTCTCTCTCTCTCTCTCTCTCTCTCTCTCTCTCTCTCTCTCTAGACAATGGTCCCATCAATATGCAAGGATGACCATCAAGGCGGAAAGCAGTAGCCTTAATTTCCCATCTGCAAAGCCGAGGCGAATGCAGTCGGCAGGCAATTGGGTTACCGCACGAAAGGAAATATTATAAAAAAAATGTATTCATGAGAGGTTCTGACAGAGTGAATACGAAATCATGTTTCTAACGGAATAAATTCATAGAATAAACTGAATTGAACTCTATGATTGGCAAAAGACAAGAAAGAAGATTTAAGCCACTGAGGAATCTGACTCGACTAGGAATATTTAAAGAATCAGAAATTCATACCTAAAATTTTCATTTCAAACAGTAGGTATGACCCCTGGAACACGGAATCAATGCAAAAAACTATTATTTATACAAAAGAAAGTCTGAGAGACTACAGTGAATAAAAGAGCAGGCAGAAATGAATAAATAAATGCTGCTATAACTAAATGAATAGACTAGTGCACAGAGACTTGGAAGATCAAATGTTTTTCGTTTACCTAAATGAACAAATGAGCTGAATAAAGCAGGAACAACGAATTAACGTCATCAGAACATCTCTTCAGACAAATGGCATTTGTCCTACATCGAAATGGTCAATTCAGATGGAAATTGCTTTTGTCCCAAAGGATGCATGTTGTGGAACAGTCTTCCTTTTTAACGTCTCTCTGAGCCTCGACAGTCTCATACTCAAACAGTTCTAACTGCAGAACGAAGGTTCCACTTTAGATGGAAACTGAGGTAGAAAGGTCCTCCAAGAACTGTGCAATTGCATTTGCAACCTACAAACTTACACAGTAAATGTTATTGATGGTATTGTGTTCAGCAGCCGTTGTTGTTAACAGGAGAGTGGGCTGTATGAAAGCATCTTACTTGTTGGAGAAGAGAGAGAGAGAGAGAGAGAGAGAGAGAGAGAGAGAGAGAGAGATCCTAGCATGCATGAATATCAAATCCAACGTATTTATCCTTTAGCGCTGCGTTTCATGAACTCCCCCCAGCCCACTCCCGACCCCCATCCCCCTTCCCCCGTAAAAGGTCTGCCCCAAGGGGGGAGGGAAGGGGGGGGGCTTTTGCAAACAAGCGCCCGACGCGGATTTTATGTCCCATTGACTTGGACACGGCCGAAATGAATCGGAGTGAATTCCAGTGTTTCCAAAGACTACTCATATCGGCATCCATTTTCCCAAGGCTGCTTGGTCCCGCACCCAAATTCTTCCAGCAACCCTCCCTATCCCCCGCCCCACCCGCCCTCACCCCACCAAACCACCACCCCACCCTCCGTCCGGGGTTATTTCTTCTGGGTCCCACTCCTGCATTTCCCCCACCCAACTCCTCCGTCCCCAAAAGGTCACGGATAAGAAAATACAAAAATCAAGTAAATAAAAAAATCAAATAAATCATTGATTTTTTACATTTTTTTTTTTTAGTTTTTACAAAATTAAAAAAATATCACCAACCATGCAATCTGCCTAAAATTTCAGGCATTTCGCGAAATGCCTGGGGTATCGCTATCTGCCTGTCACCGGGGTGACCAGCCATTAAGAAGGCATTTTGCTGACGCTTGAGGTCAATTCTCAGGCAACAAAGCAGTTTCCCCACTTTTTGTCATATCATTAATTTGTCTTTATTTTCCTTTTTTAATAATTGCTAATATCTCATAAAGGTAAAGGCATAATTTTACCAATCATATTCTTCAGCACTGTGGAAAAGATCGGATGGTTCTTTTACCACCACGAGCTTTAGCGGAACTAAGAAAACGCGTTGTTATCAATAAATTAAATAAATTAGTTTTATGATACTCCAATGGGTAAAAAATAAAGGAATTGACCCCATACGACAGTTGATTACCAAAGACCCGACCGCAACGAAGCAGTTTGAAATTTGATTATCGAATTATATCCCTCACACGGCAATAACATTTAACATCAAATCGACCTCTGATAAATAAACTAAAAAGAGTGTATAAGCATTAGGGAGGGGTGGGGGGGGGGGGGGGGGGGGGGAGGGATGACTAAGCAATGAAAAATCAACGAATAATCACCTACGGTCAAAACTGAAAGGATAAAGCACAACAAACTAAATGAAAAACCCCGTAGGGAGGCAGTGCCGTCAGTGGACCTCATGCGGTGCACTGTAGGTTCTTTGCAGCGTGCCTTCGGCCCCTAGCTGCAACCACTTTCGTTCCTTTTAGTGTACCTCCTTTCATATTCTCTTTCTTCCAAACACTTGGTTCATAGTGCAGACTGCTTTCTTTGAGGTTTTCCTCCTGTTCACACCTTTCAACCTTGTTGCAGTCAATTTCCATTTCAGCGCTGAATGACCTCATAGATCCCAGCGCTTGGCCTTTGGCCTAAAATCTATATTCAACTCAACTCAAACGAAATGAAAACAAACGAGAAATAACTGAATCCAACTCTCAGATGGGTCCCGTAAGAGATAAAGGAATCCATTAGGCTTGTTTGCTGTTCCCGTTTTTCTTTTCCTGTTTCAGAGAGAGAGAGAGAGAGAGAGAGAGAGAGAGAGAGAGATAAAAAAAAAGAAACTTAGGTCCCCTTTGGATTAAGTTTAGATAACCCCCCCCCCCCCCCCCCCCCCCCCAACCCCCACCATTACCCCCCCCCCTTCAGATAACCCCCCCCCCCCCCGCCCCCCCCCCCCCCCCCCCCCCCCACCCCCCATAGACATTCCAAACTGACCAGACCAGTATTAAAACTTTCCTCCCTTCCGATGCCCGATAATGCGAGAGAAGACAAGGGAGATGACGGGTTATTGACGAAAACACCTACAAAGTAGCAGAAGAATCTTTTTGTCGTTTGTTCCTTCTCTCCTTCTGGAACATGTTAACCCGGTTTTCCCTATTCGCCAATAACCGGTTTAAAACCGGTTACAGACTGGGAGACAGTCATGAATTATTGTGAACATTTATGCGCATTTTTCGTTGGTCATAGTCATTTTAATTCGCTGGTAATTTTGAGATCATAAAAACACAAGAATCTAACTTGGAGTCCCACCAGTAACCGGTTAAAAACCGGTTACAGACTGGGAGACCAGTCATGAATTATAGTGAACATTTATGCGCATCTTTCGTTGGTCATATTCACTTCCATTTGCTGGTAATTTAGATATCACAAAAAAAGCGAATCTAACTTGGAGTCTCTGCTGTTATAAGGAGCAGGTATGGTGTCCTCTATCTTCCTCAAAAAAAATATTCACCCACCCAACAAATCTAGGGCAAACTGTCGAACTACAGTTCATAAAGATAGAAGCGTTTCAGGAAAAGACGATTTGAGATCAGACGTGAACTTCAAAAATGATTTTCAATAACAACTAGATTGATTTAGATCTTCAGTTTGCGAAATTCATTGTAATGTAAGTCAGGGGGATGACAGCTGCCGAGTTTAAAGTATGCTCCATAGCACAGACTACAGAACGTGAATCGCGATGTATGTCACTGCAAAAGACCTATGTATAAAATCCAAAATATGCAAAATCTCGTGAAACCCACAAAAATGTTATATCATGTAATAGCTTCAGTTGAAATGTGATAAAATAGCATACCTGAATAAAGATATATATATATATATATAATATATATTATATTATATAATATATATATTATATATTTAGAGAAATAATATATTCAGGTATGCTATTTTTATCATTTTCATTGCATTTACATGATATAACATTTTTGTGGTTTCACGAGATTTTTGCATATTTTGGATTTTATACATAGGTCTTTTGGCAGTGACATACATTTCGATTCACGTTCTGTAGTCTGTGGGTATGGAGTATACTTTAAACTCGGCAGCTGTCATCCCCCTGACTTACATTACAATGAATTCGCAAACTGAAGATCTAAATCAATCTAGTTGTTTATTGAAAATCATTTTTGAAGTTACGTCTGATCTGAAATCGTCTTTTCCTGAAACGCTTCTATCTTTATGAACTGTAGTTCGACAGTTGCCCTAGAGGTGGTTGGGTGGGTGAATATTTTTTGGGAGTAAGATAGAGGACACATACCTGCTCCTTATAACAGCAGAGACTCCAGATAGATTCGCTTTTTTTGTGATATCAAAATTACCAGCAATGGAAGTGAATATGACCAACGAAAAATGCGCATAAATGTTCACCTATAATTCATTACTGGTCTCCCAGTCTGTAAACCGGTTTTTAGCCGGTTACTGGTGGGACTCCAAGATAGATTCTTGTGTTTTTTATGATATCAAAATTGCCAGCGAATTAAAATGACTATGACCAACGAAAAATGCGCATAAAATGTTCACAATAATTTCATGAAGGTGTACATCACTTATAGGTGTATATGCAGAGTGCTTTTAGGTTATATTACATTGTTTAGTTTAGTGTCATATCCCTGCGAGGAAGATAGAGTTTCCTTTTTGGTCGCGTCAAGGAGCTCAGGAATTCTAAGACTTTCCAGGAGCTGAACATCATTTTGTCCTTATAGAAGGTTTGGTTTTATACGTATGTATATATATATATATATATATATATATATATATATATATATATATATATATATATATATATATACATACGTATAAAACCAAACCTTCTATAAGGACAAAATGATGTTCAGCTCCTGGAAAGTCTTAGAATTCCTGAGCTCCTTGACGCGACCAAAAAGGAAACTCTATCTAACTTACCTTACAGACCTTACAGACCTTACATCTTGTTCGGGTTGCCCCAGGTCCCTCAGTGTGAGGACCTCTAGTGTCTACCAGAGAGTTGCTAGTACATCTTCCGGTATATTTGGCATCTTCCAATCTTGGATGGTCTGGGATGCAGTTTAGATATTTGTCGAGCTTATTCTTAAACACATCTACGCTCACTCGATATATTCTCAGATGAGCTGGCAACGCATTGAATAGACGCTGCATTATCGATGCTGGTGCGTAGTGGATTAATGTCCTGTGTGCTTTCCTTATTTTTCCTGGTATAGTTTTGGGCACTATTAATCTACCTCTGCTTGCTCTTTCTGATATTTTTTAGTTCCATGATATTTTTCTGCTATTCCTTCTATCTGTTTCCATGCCTGAATTATCATGTAGGCGTTCTCTTCTCCTTTCTAGACTATATAATTTTAAGAATTGTAGTCTTTCCCAGTAGTCTAGGTCCTTAACTTCTTTCTATTCTAGCTGTTAAAGGACCTTTGTACACTCTCTATTTGTGCAATATCCTTTTGATAGTGTGGGTACCATATCTAGTTGCAATATTCAAGTGGACTACGAACATATGTTTTATACAGCTAATCATGTGTTCAGCTTTTCTTGTTTTGAAGTGCCGTAACAACATTCCCATTTTTGCTTTACATTTTGCCAAACAGAGTTTGCTATTTGATCATTGCATAACATGTTCCTATTCATCACACACCAAGGTCTTTAACTGCTTCCTTATTTGTGATGGTCTCATTATTAGGTCCCTTATATGCATATAGCTTTCTTTCTCTGTCTCCATAATTTATTGATTCAAATTTATCAGAGTTAAATACCATCCTATTTACCTCTGCCCAATCATATACTTTGTTAAGGTCTCTTTGTAGAGCGTTCCTATCTTCATCACAGTAATTTCCTCTTACTTATTCTTGTGTCATCTGCGAAACTACTCACTACCGAATCCTTAACATTATTGTCTATGTCTTCAATCATAATAACAAACAGTATTGCAGCTAACACCGTACCTTGCGGCACACCGGGATATTACCTTGGCTTCATCCGATTTCTCGTCGTTTGCAATAACTATCTGTTTTCTGTTGTGTAAAATTCTTTTAACCATCTTCCTACTTTATCCACGATATTGTGTTTTCTAATTTTCTTCGCTAATATATTATGTCTACTTATCAAAAGCTTTTGCAAAGTCTAAATAAACCACATCTGTTTCATTCCGCTTTTCATATTTTTGAATATGTTTTCACGGTGGACTAAACAGTTGGGTTTGTGTACTTTTTCCGGGTACGAAACCATGTTTGTCCTTTATTAAACAAATTATTTTTATTAAATGTTTCATAATATTTTTTCTTCATTACCCTTCATACACTTTCATAATATGTGATGTAGACTCACAGGCCTATAATTACTTGCCTCTAGTCTTGATCCACTTTTGAAAGTAGGGGTAATATATATAATTTGTGCTCATCATATATCTTGCCTGTATCTACACTTTGTCTTAATAATATTGCAAGTGGCTTTGCGATAGAATGAACACTTTCTTTAACAAAATAGCAGGAATTCCATCAGGCCCTGCAGCAGCTCCATTTTTAATTTCATTAATAGCCTGCACAATATCAGCTTCATTAATATCTATGTCAGCTAAATATTCACTATTTTCATCCCTTACTTCTATATCATTATCTTCATTATCTATTCTAGGGGTGAATTCTCTCTTATATCGTTCTGCCAGTATGTTGCAAATTTCAAATTTTCCTTTTTTCATTCGTTAATCTCCCTTCAATCTCAGAGGGCCTATTTCTATTCTTCTTTTATTCATCTTCTTCGCATAATGAGTATAATAGTTTGGGGTTTTGCTTGATATTTAATAGGGTTTTTTTCTTCAAGTCCGTTTTTCATTTTTTCTTTTGATTGTATAATCTTTGTTCTGCATTTTCTATCTTACTTTTTAGTTCTATAACTTTCCATGCATTTTTTTTCTTTTGCAAGACCTTTTTTCCACTTTCTGATTTTCTGGAAACAAGATCCTTCGGTCTCTTGGTATGCATGAATGATGTTTACTTTTCTTCTTCGGTATATATTTTTCCACTATTATCTCCAATATTTTATATAATATCTCCGTATTTACCCTTATGTCATCACTTACGAAATGTTATCCCAATCTTTGTTTAATTCTTCATTAATTTCTGACCATTTTATATTTTTACTGTAGAAGTTGTATTTTCCAAATATTCCTGCTTCCCACTTTTTCATTTCTTGCTTATCTCTTATTTTCACTTGCTTTGGAATGAACTGTTAATTCTATGACATTATGGTCTGAAATACTCGCATTATAAACTATTATTTCTTTAACATAATTCATCTCGTTCACAAATACTAGGTCTAAAGTATTTTCCTTTCTTGTTGGCAGGTGATTTATTTGTTGAATGTTGTATTCTAGTAGCATATCTAATAGCTTTTCAAAATTGGCCTCTTATCTTCTGCACTACTATTACTCTCTTTTTTATATGTATAAGTACAACCACAATCTCCTATTCGTTCTTTCCATTCTACGAAAGGAAAGTTGAAGTCACCAGATAGGAGAATAGTCCAGTCCTTGTGATTTTCTACATATATCATCCAATTTTTCAACTTATTATGTCAAACTCTTTAGTATTAGGAGGTCTATATATTACTATGTTCATCAATTTTTCAGATTCAAATTCTACCGCTATTAGTTCACATTCTGAGTTACTATATTTCTCATATATTTTTCCTTGTTTTTTGTCTTCCCATATATTGCGGTTCCCCCTTGATTCCTATTTTTCTATCTGATCTATAAGTTTGGAACCAACCCTTTTATTTGATCATCATTCCCAGCTCTTGGGAATACCAGGTTTCACTTATAGTTCATTATATCTATTTTCTTTTCATTTTTGGGTTAGTTCTTCTAAGTACTCTATTTTTCTTTTTGAGTTACTCGTAACTAAACCCTGCGCATTCATCACTATGATGGTTTGCGTGTTTTTCTCCTTCATTAATACTGATAGTAATAAGGATTTTCCATGTCTCTTTCCTGTTTCCTTTGGTATGTTGTTCTTTTTTGTTTTTTTCATTTCCAGAAAATTCTGACATTAAAAAATCCAACTTTTCCATAATATTTTGATCTTCCTTCATCATAATTATTCATTTTGTGTCTGAATCTGCAATTTTCTCCGTTTTCTGCAATATCCTCTTGCATAATAAATACAGTTATTATCTCTTGAGTAGAATTTCGGAGCTGATGCTTTGAAATTTTTTTGCTGACACCTCTGCATATCTCATTGGTGGTTGCTTTTCTCTTTTACCTGATATTCTTGATTTCTCTCTTTATTTGTTTCTTTCTTATTTTGGATTTTATTACTTGGTTGGTTATTTATTTGATTATGATTCATGGCTACAGGGTGCATATATTTGCATTTTTTGTCGAACTTACATCCTTTTCCTTCTTTTAGGTTTGGTTTTTACATATTTTTGGATGCAGATCTCTGCAATCATCCCCATATCCATCTAAGTATGGCACATTTACCATATATTCATAGTTTTGAAACTATCTTAGGGATGTTTGTAGTAACATCTTTCTCCAAATCCTGCAATTCCCTCTTTTCAAAAGGTTGCAGATTTTGTCTTCTTGTCTATTTTTTCCTATTTCCCGTCATTGTATAGATCTGGGTAGAGCCTCTTCGGGATTTGCTTTTCTGTTGTCATATCGTAATTTATTTCTTCGTAGGTATGCTGCTTTATTGCTCATATGTAGTATCAATGAGTATCTCTGCATACCATACTTTTATCTTGTTCGTTTGTTTTCCTTATTTTTTTTCTGTCATTTCATTTTTGTTTACTTCTCTTCCGTTTTTCCTCTTCTTCTTTTCTTCTTCTTATTCCTCTTCCTCTTCTTCTTCATCCTCAACTATTTGTACATTCAATCTTGATGTTAATAACATGTCTATCCATGATAGACATGTTGAACAAAAATTCTTGTATCTTTCCAAATCTTGTATTACCTCAGCACACTGTGGATGGGTCGGAATGTTGCATGCAGCACATTTTCTGATTAGGTTTTGGTGGATTGACTATGCTATACCAAACCTTACACAGTTTGCATGCCTTTTGGCATTCTTTTCTAATGCATCAATTAGTATATTCACAAGATTCACCTTATTCATTTTCTTTGTCGGAATATGTTGGTTTATGTATATTTTCTTTATGAGTCTCTTGACCACTTGGATGGTTTTATTGGAACTTCTTCAATTATTTTCAAGATGTTTTCATTAGATTTGTTCCAGTTTGAAGGATTATATCCTTCTAATATATCTATGAATGCTTTGTATCTTTTTGGTTAGGACTGTTGCTGATTTCATAGATGAGAAATGCCAGTTCCCTTCCTGCTACCTCATCGTATTGTGAATCTGCTAAACACGCCAAATTACGCCACCTTTTCCCGCAGTTGGAACTTACTGCCATCTTGTTCTGATTTATAGTATTACACTTGATAAACTAACTTAGAAGACGCTTTAACCTACTATTTTCACACTAATCTTATCACCGATAAACTTGTGATATCTGTTGATTATTGTGACTTCACGCGGGTACGTCTCACCAAGCAAGATGGCTACTACGAGAGGGATATGACACTAAACTAAACCAATGTAAATATAACCTAAAAGCACTCTGCATATTACACCTATAAGTGATGTACACCTTCTATGAAATGCAGATCATAATTTATCCACAATGCCTAAACAGGTACTACCTTTCTCCTCGTCCACACAGTCCAACGAATTCACGTTGCAGTTTACTTTATCATGTTAATAAACCTCTCCTATCTAAGAATTCTGAGACTTCGAGTCTTGTGTAGGTAATTGTGCTCTTATAAAATGCCGATTGAAAAATATCCTCGGACAACTGCAGCGGCAGCGGCATAAAAGGAGAAGAAATGCTTTCTTTGGGAAAATTTAGAAGGAAACTTTTGCGAAAAAAAAAAAAAAAATCCCACCGTAAGAAAGGGAGAAGTGTAAGGACATGAAAGCCTCGGTGAATTACGTACCATGAGAGAGAGAGAGAGAGATCTGCGCCTGAATCTCCTTGTTAAGGAATTTCAGCTTCAAAGCTTCTCACCTGACAGAAAAGAAATACACAGTATTTTCGCGCCAAGAATGTTGTCGTTTTTGGCGCGCAAAAGTTTGGAGCGGGGCAAATGTGGCCCCGGGGACTGGCAGTATGACAGGCATCAGCTGGAGGGGGTGTAAACAAGAGAGGCTACCAGGTAAGGAGGATGAAAAATAATAAAAAAAAGAGAAAGTAGAGAGAGAAAAAAAAAAGCCAATGAACGAAAAACAAAAGTATGAACACAAGGTTAGATGAACTCGTATTTGAGAAGATGCTTCATTTTGGTGCCTCATCCAGATGTGATTTCTACATCAATATCCAGCAATATATTCTTGGTTTACAATATAACATAAGCGCCATCGATGTGCAAGAATATCTGTTGTATATATCAGTAAACCATACATACATACATATATACATACATGTAGATCTTCAAAGATTGTTCTGAGAATATGAGTATTTAGGAAAAGCCAAATACTTATACGGTAAAAGGATCTGAAGACAAGCAACAACCAATTGTCCTTTCGGATAAATAGGCCGTTTCTACTAACAGCGCGCACGGAAATCATCCCAGGCGAGAGTTAAAGAACGAAACTTGTATGTGCTTATATTCTTATCTACTCAATTTTCTAAAGAAAGTCATAATTCAATGACGTGCGCATGTCGATTATTGCACTTAATAATTTTTCTTCGTAGCTGAGTAATTAGTATTGTGGGTTTGGTGGCATGAAAAGGGCCAAGATGTCAAATTATTTTTCAACTTCAAAATCGTCGGGACACCACTAGATTCCATACGATTAAATTCATTTAAAGAGAAACGACTGATTATCTCATAATTTCCCTACTACTTTCTCCTTTCAGATGTATCATTAACGCCATAAAATACGTGACAAGTGAAATTGCTATACAGGCCCTATTTTCCAAGAACGAGAGCGATAAGTGAAGACTCTCTCTCTCTCTTCTCTCTCTTCTCTCTCTCTCTCTCTCTCTCTCTCTCTCCCCACGGCTAAGAAAAAAAACTCGGAAGAAAAAAAACGTATCTTAGTGAAGGGAGAATGAGCGACACACTTGTGGAACAAGGCCAAAAAGGGTGGAGAGAGAGAGAGAGAGAGAGAGCCTGCAATGCCCAGTGACAAATGCAGTATTAGAGAAGAGAAATAGAAAGAAAGAAGGATCAATGGAAGACAGAGAGAGCATATGCCGTCACCCTAACTTTCCCCGGGCAATATTACATAGGAAATCAAGTCAAGATTGACGACGACGCTAAAGGGACCTGGCGCCTTGGCCTACCTACTCGTTCGGGAAAGACCTTAATGAAAAATTGATGGATTGATGGATGCCTCAGAGTGGTGCACTTGATTACTATTTGTAAGTTACTCTTGTGCATCAATGCCTCTGCTATAAACATGTATTTACGTGACTATATCATAATAATGCATATAATATCATTAAAACTGTTGTAACAAATTAAAAAGCAAGAAATGCTAAGCTAACTAACATGGAGACAAGAAAACCGCTAAAATAAGGCATGTATTGTCATTTACGGCTTTTCTCACAAATACAAAAGTGCCGGTAAAATACTCAAACTAACTACGTCGTTACGTTATAACGAGACGGCTAATGAAGGTAACAACACCCAGGGTCCATAAAATGCGACCTTGCAAAACACCAGAGAATCGCAAATGTCCCAGTAACTACGTCACACCAGCACTGGCGATGTACATACCAGGAAGTCTGTACGATTTATGTACTTAAAGTAACCATTATTGTTGTAACATTGGACCTCTTCAACTCTCTCTCTCTCTCTCTCTCTCTCTCTCTCTCTCTCTCTCTCTCAAGCTACCCACTGGCCAAATGCATCTTGTTTCGCGTCCAAAAAAATTAATAAATAAATAAAAATCGATTATTTTCAGCCATCTTGAATGAGTCATACAAAAAATATTTATTGTTGTATCATTGGACCTTTTCAACTCTCTCTCTCTCTCTCTCTCTCTCTCTCTCTCTCTCTCTCTCAAGCCATCCACTGGCCAAATGCATCTTGTTTCGCTTCCAAAAAAAACAAAAAAATAAAAGATTTATCATTTTCAGCCATCTTAAATGAGTCGTATAAAAAAAAAGTTTTATCAAGCAGTATTCCTGTCCACAATTCAGAAGCACAAAAACCTTGAAGAAGCTTTCTAAAGAAAGGAAACAAACTGCGAAAGAATTCCATTAAGAGAGAAGAAGAGTGAAGAACTGCCAAGTCAGTATGAAGCGATTCATCTCGGTTTATGGCAAAACTTCGCAATAACTTAGAACAGGAGCAAAGTTATGATTAAAAGGTCGATCAGAATAGCATGAGCTCCCTTGCGTACCTGAGTGTTGTGAGTGTGTGCGTAGGTGGGCTTTAAAGCATGCTAAGAACGATGCTTTCTGATATACATAAACAGCAGTCATATTTATTGTAATTAAAAAAACTTCTGAAGTACATAAACAACAGTCATATTTGTTGTAATAAAAAACTTCTGAAGTACATAAACAGCAGTCATATTTATTGTAATAAAAAAAAATCCTGAAGTACATAAACAGCAGTCATATTTATTGTAATAAAAAACATTGTGAAGTACATAAACAGCAGTCATATTTATTGTAATAAAAAAAACCTCTGAAGTACATAAAAAGCAGTCATATCTGTTTCATAAAAAAAAACATTGTTTCACTATTGAGTGAGAGCTTTGATAAAGGAATGATTTCTCCTTATAACCACAACAAAACTTAGATAATCTCATTAGTTATAATCCTGACGGTAATTAATAATTACCATATTCAGTAACATTAATATAAATAATGAAGTTAGAATTTGGAAATCTACAAAGTCAACTCCTTCGAAAAAGCCTTTTAGCATTAGCAAATGATACGACAATTTATAATCTTAATATCAAAGGCAAAATAAATGACCACATTTTATCAACACTGTACTTGATCATTGCCTCCTTCATCATTAATCCTAAAAAGAAAAAAGAAAAAAAATCTTCTCTGAAGATTCCAGTAATATATCAGGGGAATATATATTTCTTTGGAAGACCCGGTTCGAGCGCACTGAATCTTCGTCAAGGACATAAATTATCTAGTCCCCCTAGGGAGCTAGTGTCATCAGTGCACCTCACGCGGTGCACTGTAGGCATTACTTAAGGTTCTTTGCAGCGTGCCTTTGGCCCCTAGCTGCAACCACTTCCGTTCCCTTTACTGTACCTCCTTTCATGTTCTTTTTTCCACGTTTACTTTCCACCCTTTCATAACAATTGTTTTATAGTGCAACTGCGAGGTTGTCCCTCCTGTACACCTTTCAGAATTTTTTCTGTCAATTTACATTTCAGGCCTGAATGACCTCATAGGTCCAAGTGCTTGGCCTATGACCTAAATTCTATATTCAGTTTAATTCATTAACTCTCTAGTAAATGTTCTAACATACTACGAATGGGTTCAGTGTAAAGAAAAACACAGAGCCACTGCAGGGCCAAGTATGACCTTAACCAACAAAAATGAGGTCTACGGGATGCTCTATGAGCAAGAGCCCGTGCTGGCATAAGGGTAGCCTAATCTAAAACAACACCAACAAATGAAGTCAAACATCGTCCAAAAATACTGATAAAATATCACACTCTGCAATAAAGGAAACAAGGAAAAAGGGGCGAAATAAATAACAAAGATAAATAAGTATACATCGAAACCGGGACATTACGAAAAATTGATCATATTTTCTCACGTAGGAACTGGATGCCAGAGAGGAGGAGGTGGGATGCTATCCCGTAAATCACGGCTATTGTTAATGGCTCATAAATTATACGTTCTGGTTGCATTACCGGAAGCTATGAATCATAAAAATAACTTAGATTATCATACACCCTCTCTCTCTCTCTCTCTCTTTATATATATATATATATATATATATATATATATATATATATATGATTGTAATCACTTTAGTACGCGATTCATTCATCACACATACCACAGTGGAAAAAATAATGTCCTGACCGGTTTTTCGTCGACTTTATTCCAAGCCATTGACGAAGGACTGATACATATATTAAAAGGCCTTCTCTCTGTCTCTGCTCTACTTTATATATATATATTATATATAAGTATATATATATATATATATATGATTGCAATCACTGTAGCGCGTAATTCATTTATCACTCATATCCTCAGGTGAAAAATAATAAGAAAACGGTGTGTATAGGTCCTGGCCGGTTTCGACTTTACTTCCAAGCCATTTGACGAAAAATTCTGGAATCCGAAATCAACTAATTGAAAAGAAGAATTTGGAAAGCGGAGAAAGAAAGAAAATGAGATTATATTTATAAGTTTCAACGAATTATTAGTGATGAGAAGTAAAGCAACGCCATAAGGCATCCCAAAATCATCATTACTCGAGAAGCAACGCACGACGGAGGTCATGTTCCCCCCCCCCCTCCCCCACCATAAAATAAAAAAATCCCCCCAATCCCATTGCGCCACCCACCTTTCATCAACTGCTTCCGGCGAAGCGCAAGGACCAACGACCATAAACTCACGGAGTCCAAAAGCGACATCCAAACCCAATTCTTTCCTGAGTAAGGAATCCCATGAATAACCTGACAAAGACACATCTCTCTCTCTCTCTCTCCCTCTCTCTCTCTCTCAATCAAATTGCAGTAAGAGACGAGGGCGATTCAGGGAGAGAAAGCAAACTTCTAAAAGGCAGAACTTTTTAACTTGATAAAATGGGACTGGATTGAATTGCGACGTTCTGCTTTCAAATACATTATTATTTCGTCGACCTTGGGTGATATTATAATTTATATTTGACTCTTCAGTGTGTGTGTGTGTGTGTGTGTGTGTGTGTGAGAGAGAGAGAGAGAGAGAGAGAGAGAGAGAGAGAGAGAGAGAGAGAGATAGCGCACCTTTCTCAGCAGATGTGAAAAAATTAGAATAATCAAAAAGCACTTTTCTCGACAGCTGAGAGAGAGAGAGAGAGAGAGAGAGAGAGAGAGAGAGAGAGAGAGAGAGAGAGAGACAGAGACAAGATAGATAGAGATAAAGAGAGAGAGAGAGAGAGAGACAGACAGACAGACAGACAGACAGAGAGACACCTTACAGACCTTACATCTTGTTCGGGTTGCCCCAGGTTCCTAAGTGTGAGGCACCTCAATAAGGGTTTCTACCGAGAGTTTGCTAATGTATCTTCCGGTATATTTTTGCATCTTCCAATCTTTGGACAGTCTGGGATGCAGCTTAGATATTGTCGAGCTTATTCTTAAACACATCTACACTCACTCCTGATATATTCCTCAGATGAGCTGGCAACGCATTGAATAGACGCTGCATTGTCGATGCTGGTGCGTAGTGGATTAATGTCCTGTGTGCTTTCCTTAGTTTTCCTTGTATAGTTTTGGGCACTATTAATCTACCTCTGCTTGCTCTTTCTGATATTTTTAGCTCCATGATGTTTTCGGCAATTCCTTCTATCTGTTTCCATGCCTGAATTATCATGTAGCGTTCTCTTCTCCTTTCTAGACTATATAATTTTAAAAATTGTAGTCTTTCCCAGTAGTCAAGATCCTTAACTTCTTCTATTCTAGCTGTAAAGGACCTTTGTACACTCTCTATTTGTGCAATATCCTTTTGGTAGTGTGGATACCATATCATACTGCAATATTCAAGTGGAATACGAACATACGTTTTATAAAGCATAATCATGTGTTCAGCTTTTCTTGTTTGTTTGAGTACCGTAACAACATTCCCATTTTTGCTTTGCATTTTGCGAATAGAATTGCTATTTGATCATTGCATAACATGTTCCTATTCAACATCACACCAAGGCGTTTAACTGCTTCCTTATTAGTGATTGTTTCGTTATTAGGCCACCTATATGCATATAGCTTTCCTTCTTTATCTCCATAATTTATCGATTCAAATTTATCAGAGTTGAATACCATCCTATTTACCTCTGCCCATTCATATACTTTGTTAAGGTCTCTTTGTAGCGAGTTCTTATCTTCATCACAAGTAATTTCTCTAACTTATTCTTGTGTCATCGGCAAAACTACTCACTACCGAGTCCTTAACATTACTGTCTATGTCTGCAATCATAATAACAAACAGCAATGCAGCTAACACCGTACGTTGTGGCACACCGGACATTACCTTAGCTTCATCCGATTTCTCATCGTTTGCAATAACTATCTGTTTTCTGTTGTGTAAAAATTCTTTTATCCATCTTCCTACTTTGTCCACTATATTATGTTTTCTAATTTTCTTCGCTAATATGTTATGGTCTACCTTGTCAAAAGCTTTTGCAAAGTCTAGATAAACCACATCTGCTTCTTTTCCGTTTATCATATTTTTATATATGTTCTCACGGTGGACTAGCAGTTGGGTTTGTGTACTTTTTCCGGGTACAAAACCATGTTGTCCTATATTAAACAAATTATTTTTTATTAAATGTTTCATAATATTATTCTTCATTACCCTTTCATACACTTTCATAATATGTGATGTTAGACTCACAGGCCTATAATTACTTGCCTCTTGTCTTGATCCAATTTGAAAGTAGGGGTAATATATGCTAATTTATGCTCATCATAAATTTTTTGCCTGTATCTACACCTTTGCCTTAATAAATATTGCAAGCGGCTTTTCGATAGAATGAATGAACTACTTTATTTAACAAAACAGCAGGGACACCATCTGACCCAGTTGCTGATCCATTTTTAATTTCATTAATAGCCTGCACAATATCGGCTTCATTAATATCTCTGTCTGATAAATATTCACTATTTTCATCCCTTATTTCTGTATCATTATCTTCATTATCAATTCTAGGGGTAAATTCTCTCATATCTTTCTGCTAATATGTTGTATATTTCCTTTTTTTCATTCGTTAATCTCCCTTCATTTCTTAGAGAGAGAGAGAGAGCAAACTTCTTTCAGAAAGAAGACACACTCTTCTCAACAGATACACATGTATGAGAGAGAGAGAGAGAGAGAGAGAGAGAGAGCCAAGCTTGTCCCACACAGCAGACAACAGCACCTACCCCAACCGCCGTCTCCTTCCAACGGTCGTTTCGTTTGTATTCCAGGGGCATGGCCGTCCTCTCTTCCCCGAAAACAAGAGGGTCATAATCAACTCAGACTGCCAGATATGGCATCCGACCCGCTGCTCGTTCCGGCAGGAATCCCATAACCTAACCTTGACAATGAAATTCTCATATTTGCCAGGAGAAATCTCCTTCCGTTTTCACACACACACACAAATCCTATTGGAATGGGGTGGAGGTTGGGGGTGAGATTGTGTTGGGGGGGGGGGGTGGGGGGGGGGGGGGAAGAAGGGGAAAATCGTCCTTCCGTTTTCACAAAAAAAAAAACTGTAGGAATTCGGTGGAGGTGGAGGGGGAGAGGTGAGAAGTGTGAGGGATGGGGGGATCTTCAGGTATCGAAGCCTTGCAAAAATGAACTGTTGTTTGTGAGATATTGCAAAGCTCAGCTCAAAACGTTTGTGGGATAATCATCTCTCTCTCTCTCTCTCTCTCTCTCTCTCTCTCTCTCTCTCTCTCTTTCTCTCTCTCTCTCTCTCTCTCTCTCCGTTATTCACATACAAGCAAGCCATGTATATTTTACAATTTTTGCAAGAAAATTCCAAATTCTTACCATTAAAATTTTATCCTTTTGGACCAAAAAAACGTTGAGGTTAAAATAACATAGTTTGACACGCACACACACAGCATATATCTATATATATATATATATATATATATATATATATATATATATATATATATATATATATATATATATATATATATATATACTTATATTATATATATATATATATATATATATATATATACACATACATACAAACCCCTCTGTAGAAAAAAAAGCCACTCTGCTCGTGAGGCAAGCATTATGGTATCCTGAAACTTAAACTCCATAGTGCAATATATATATATATATATATATATATATATATATATATATATATATATATATATATATATATATATAGCTTGATGATAAATAACAGTGCCAAGACCAGGAAGAACATTCTTTATTAAACGAGCTTTCGAGGTTTAAAAAACCTCATCTTCAGGCTGAAATGACAATGATGAGAAATCAATAATAATTACATTAAAATGAATTGTCTTATTAAAAGCTTCAGTAAAACATAAAATAAAACGAACATCACATACAAACTAAAAAATTACGAAAAAACTAAAACAAAACGCAAAACATACAAAAACAGAAATAAAAATTAAAATAATATGAAAGGTAAACAAACTACATCAAAAATAAAATGGCTAACGACCCACTTTGTGTAACCTACTATGAAACTATATGATAGCTAGTGAATACCGGTTTCATTTTCTTAATAAACAGCGACTCTGAAATTAAAAGGTCCAGTCTATTTGAGCAAAAAGACAGTACTCTAAAATCTAGGTGAGTGAAAGGATGGTTCTGAGCTAAACTGTGTTCCTTTATGGCAGAAAAAGGTGGTTTAGAAAGAGGAAACCTAGTTCTAACGGAAAGACCTCTGTGTTCCAACTTCTGTGTCTAAGCCAGCGGGAACTGGATCCCACGTATCGCAGACCACACTGCGAACAGGTAAACAAGTAAACGACATCGAATTAAGGTCCACAGGAAGAGCAGCTTCTCCCATCAAAAGTGATCCTACAGTAAAAGGGTTAGTAAAAACAAATCTGAACTAACTTGAGGAAAACTGTGCTTAAGTATTTCTTGTAACTTTTTCGTACCAAGTAGCTACTATGACCAAGGAAAGGCAATTTAATATACTTTACATCTTTACTAGCAGTACTGTACACCGGTTCCTGGGACAAAATTTTCTCATCTAGAAAATTTTTCAGAAACTTTGTAAAAGACAAATACAGGGATAAGAATCTAGAGGAAGACCATGTCTTGATGAAATAAATTAAAATCACAACAAACATTGTAAGCTCTATTTATCATAGTACGTATTGAATTAATTTTTCTTTTAAACAACTTTGGTGAAAAACTAAGATAATTTAATCCCAAGCCAGTAAAAGTACTTTTTCCTATAAACGGAAGTCTCAAATTTACCTCTATTTCTGTGTACCTGAACATCTAAAAATGACAACATATTATCCTGTTCTGTCTCACAAGTAAAAGTAATATTAGGATGACGAGAATTAAAATATTCAAAAAATAAATCCACGTGTGAACGTTCCTTAAAACACAAGGAAAGTGTCATCCACGTACCTACGATAATACAAGGGTTTTGAAAGCAACAGGGCATTCAGACATCCAAATCTTTTCACAATAACCCATGAAAACAATCTGCATATACTGGTCCAAGGGAATTTCCCATTGCAACTCCATCTATTTGGTTATATAAGTTACCATCAAAAAGTAAAAAGGCCATCAGTTGTAACCAATTGTAATAATTTTCGCAAAATCTACTGTACTAAGTCCAAAGTTGTTATGTGGTTTTCACATATATTATTAAGGATAACGTCAGTAGTTCTTTTAATGGGATATTCGTGAAAAGAGAGGTTACATCAAAACTAGCCATTACAACACTTGGTTAAAAATCGGAAAAGAAAAAGAAAACAATTCTTGATAAACTTGGAAGAATTTGGGACATTAAACTCACTAAAAGTTAGAGGTTTTGTTTTTAAAAACTGGAACCAGAAACTTTGACAAGTAATAGCTAAAAGTGCCAATTGAGGATATAATGGGTCTCAATGGGTTTCCCTCATTATTTTATGAAACCTTAGGTAGACCATACATGTAACCGGGCTTTGACCCTGAAGCAAATAAATTACTATAGGTAACTTCCCCAATCTTATCTCTCAAACTTCTTAACATCCTATTTAATTTGTCTTCTAATTTCAAAATGTGACTCGCAATATCTACATTTAACAACCTAAATTTTGTATTGTCAGAGTATTTCATTCATTTTATCTAAATAATCAGACCTATTCAACAATACAACACCCCACCCCTACCTTTATCTGGTCTTTGTAATAACAATACTA
>NC_087215.1:14535569-14550569 GCF_015104395.2 Macrobrachium nipponense | reverse complement strand
ACACATCCCATTGTGGGAACTTCTTCACATACAAGATATGTGACACGTGGAATAAACGCCACCAGAAGTTGTAAACAGCAACAGTGTGGAAGAGTTTAAAAGAAAGCTAGACAAAATCATTAGGACACTGTGAATGCACAGTAAAACCTGCTCATACAGATAAGTGAGCACACGATGTCTCCTTGGATGGACTAACAAGTCTTTGAGACATCCTAATCCTTGTAACTCGTCCTCTCTAGAGAGAGAAAAAAAAAACCGCGCACGCCCATACACTCACTCATACATGCACCAAATGGGGCATGAAATATCTTTACACCTTATCAGACGAGGCGTTACCAGGGAGCGGGTGGTGGGGGGGAGTTGGGTGGTCATAAAGGGGTGGGTAGGGGATCTATCTGAAGTAATGATCAATGGGACCTCCTCCTAACCCTCCCTCCTCCTCCGCCTCTTACCCCTCCTCCCTCATCATAAAAAAACAAGGAAAAAGAAATTCTAATGGGATTGAAGGAATTCCTCCGCCTCCCAACTCTTCTAGAGGGAAAGAATGAGTTCCCGGGAAGGCCACAAAGAGGCATTATAGATTTCGTTCGTCTCATACGCTCGTCTTTTAACCTATATTTTCCTTGGGTAGGGTGTTTTTTTCTTTTGTTCGTGTGTTTACGTTCAGAGTCAATGTGTATTAATAGATATTGTATATATATATATATATATATATATATATATATATATATATATATATATATATATATATATATATATATATATATATAATGTAATAGCCACAATGCCCTCTTAACTTCTCAAACTCTTTGCTCATTTTTTGGATACGCTTGTCACTACAAAGCCTCGAGATCCCACTTCAAAGAAACATAAAAGAAATCACGTCGAAAGTGAATTTCCATCACCAGAAATACAAATCTCGCACACCTCAAATGGAATGCATGGAGAATCGAACTCGCTGCCACCGAGGTGAAACGCCAACACAATACCGACCACGCCACTGAAGCGTTTCGAAGGTCCTTTGACGAATGCTGGATAATCGCTTGAAGCACCGATTCGAACTACCTATAATAAGTCTGAAACTTGTATTCAACATGTTGTGGTATACGTACGATAAGTTGCCGACGTGTTTAACTTGTTTTGTGAATGCAGTTTTTAACTACACGTTTTTACGTTTTTAGGACGCGTTCTTAATCGCCTTCTCAAACACGGCAGAATTTTAAAAACAAAATAGAGAAAAAAAAATAATTTTCTGGCTTGGACCCAACCTCACATCTTTTTCTGATGCCCGCTCCGAAAGCCATTCTCTCTCTCTCTCTCTCTCTCTCTCTCTCTCTCTCTCTCTCTCTCTCTCTCTCTCTCTCTCTCTCATATTGTTCCCTCGCCAGACAGCTCCTTCCCTCTTAAATCCTGCTTCAATTTTCCTTCTCTGTCTCGCTCCAACTCCGATTCGCCCAATGGAGCCAATATATCCTGCAGCCACGTGGCTCCCAATGGCCGATTACCGTCACCTTCATATATTTTCCATTATACTTTGTTTCCCCCCTTTATTCAATTTTTTTTCATCTTCTTTCTTCTTTCTTCCGCTGAGAATCATCCTGCAGTTCGCACGGAATGTCGCTATACCTTTCTGGGTGAATTCCAATATCATCGTTTTCTCGCTCACCAAACCCCCGGCCCCCCACCCCCGCCTCCCACACAAACGTCAGGGCGAGGGTGTCTGTGGATTCGTGTTGATGACCTCCTCCGGGGAAAGATACGTTTTAGCTTCGCTCAGTCTGCATATATGTCTGTGAGTCTGTTATAGCCTTTTCTCGTGGAAGATTTGTGTGATGTTTGAATGGAATGGGATGGGACGCGGAATTTATGCCAAAGGCCAAGCGCTGGGACCTATGAGGTCATTCAGCGCTGACGGGAAAATTGAGTGTAGAAAGGTTTGAAAGGTGGATAGCAAGATGGAAGAAAATTGACAGTAAAAGGTTTGAAAGGAGTAACAGGAGGACAACCTCGTAGTTGCACTGTCAAACAATTGTAGGGAGAGGGTGGATAGCAAGATGGAAGAGAGAGAATATGAAAGGAGGTACAGTAAAAGGAACTCATGGGGGTTGTAGATAGGAGCCGAAGGGACGCTGCAAAGAACCTTTAATAATGCCTACAGTGCACCGCGTGAGGTGCACTGACGGCACTATACCCCTACGGGGGTGAGATATTTGAGTCGATACCAAGTTGCCTTCATTATTTCCCAATCAATCACCACCGCTTCATTCATTCCCTGGAGCAGCTCTCCAGCAATCAGCTCCAGCTTCCTCCCTTTCGACGAATCATCATCGTTTAAGCGAACAGAAAGTTAGTGATCAGTCTTCTTCTTCTCCACTTTATTCTTTTTCCTCTTCTTCTTCTTCTTCTTCTTCCCGTTTGCTTTATCCCACCCTTTGACTTCTCATCAAGGGTTTACTTCCTGTTTTCCTTCGCAAGATATTATAGTCTTCATTTACTCGCTTCAACATACTCGATTCTCTCTCTCTCTCTCTCTCTCTCTCTCTCTCTCTCTCTCCATACACACACACCACACACACACACACGTACACGTACGCATCAATACAGCCCCGCACACGCATACATATGTATGAGGAACGAATGGCGAGGATAAAAAGTAATGGAACTCATATTTCACTGCGTTACTGACTTTATCCTCTTTGTCAACATACTTAGGCTCAGAAAAATGACTGTCATTATTGGCAGTCTTCCCTCTTTACACTCTCGCTCTATAGTACATTCACTGAACTAACCACCAAGAGAGATCAGTCAGTACCTCAGCAACCTCTCATGTCAGTGCTAGATGGCCTTGTATGATATCTAAGTATTTCGCCATCTTCAATTTTCTAGTTGAAAATGCCCCGCCTCCTCCTCTCTGTCTATCATTCAGCGCATTCCATCTTCCTTCGTTGTGCTATAAGTCATTAAAACTACGTTCTACCCCTTCAAATTCTACTTCCGTATTATTTATTATTAATATTATTAATAAAGCGATTCCTTATTACTAGTGTATTTCCTCAAATGTCGACATGTTTTGGCCATCTCCCTGGCCAACATCTGGACGTTGCAGAGGAAACTACAGTAAAAGCAAGAAACTACTGTATTAAACGATCTTGTAGCAAAGCTTACCATGTGATTATTATGTTATTATTATCATCATTATTTATTATACAGCAGATAAACCCTATTTATTACTTTATCTCAGTGCATTCCCAACCTCTTCTTTTTTGTTTCTTGTCTTAATTATCATCTTTACTCCCTTCTTTCACCTCCTTCTCGCCTTCTCGATCCTGAGAGGCACCACATACACGTTCACACACACACACACACACACGCCCATCCATCAAATGGGGCTCATAAGACCTGTTTACAGCTAATCAGACGGAGCGTAAATGTGGAAGCTTTCGGCGATTTCTCCGAGCAATGATTAATGGCAGGTAATGCTCAGAGACTCCTCCTCCTCCTCCTCCTCCTCCTCCTCCTCCTCCTCCTCCTCCTCCTCCTCCTCCTCCTCCTCCAAGGGCCCTGGAAGAGATCTAAAGGAATTTTGATAGGGCTCTTCCGCCCATCTCTTTCAAGGAGCAAAAACAGACTGGGTACGAAAGTTGGTCATAACACACGTTGAGCTCCCTTTAAATGTATGCTCGTTTTCTTTATTCATTTATTTATTCATTTATTTTTATTTTATTATTAATTTATTTAGTTTTTGAAAGGAGAGGAATCACCTATATTTCGGCTATCCAAGGAAGGTTAGGACAGACTGCACCTCTGTTATAACAAGATTTCACTCGTGTGGAATAGAATAAAAAAATTTAGGCCTAAAGGCCAGGCGATGATGCCTACGAGGTCATTCAGAGCGATGGGAGAAAATGAGAGTAAAATGGTCTTAAAGGTGTAGTCCCTACAGGTTGCTCTATGATCAAGAGCCCGTGCTGGCATAAGGCCAGCTTAATCTCCAACAACAACAACAATGAGTAATGGGACGAAAAACCTTGCAGTTGAACTTTAAAAACATCGGTAGCAGAGGGTGAAAAGTAAGAGAAGGGGACAATGCACGGAGGTACCGTAAAAGGAATTAAAGGGCTCGTAGCTAGAGGCCACAGGGGACGCTGCAAAGAACTGAGATAATGCCATCAGTGCAGAGGCGTGAGGTGCACTGAAACGCACTAACCCCATACGAAAGCTTTCTGTTTTCTAGAATATTTACATCATATAACGATATTTCTGCTGTTTTTTTTTCTAATACTCCGAAGGCCAAATTTATTGAACTTTTGGAAGGACGTAACAAAAGAACCAAAACAGAAATAAGGACCATGATCATTCAAACCATCAAAGAAACTATCATAAAAATACATTTCTTTAAAAACAGGTAAATTAAATAACAGATAAAACTATGAAGAGAGATTCATATCCATATCAGGCTGCTCATCAAAAAACCATTTGCATCAAGTCTGGACTTCCGGTGTTCCAGCGAATTCCAATACACGATGAGGAAGATCAGTCTCTCCTTGGTCACAGCAGGAACAAAACTACTGGAAAATCACACCTAGTCTTTTGGAATTCTTTTCGCCAATTTCCATCCGATTATTCAAGGTTCGTCAACCTCATTTCTATTTCTATAAAAACCCACCACAAGAATCGTAAATTTGCTAAGCGAATATAGATACTCATAAATCCCCAATTCCCTGAATATCAATCTGGCAGCCCGAGTTCGCTCCCACACCCCCACCCCCTGCTGCTGCCACTACGGAACCACAGGAATTTATTTCCGGCGATTAGAAATTCATTTCCCGATATAATGTGGTTCGGATCCCACAATAAGCTGTAGGTCCCGTTGCTAAGTAACCAACTGGTTCCTAGCCACGTCAATAAAAATCTAATCCTTCGTGCCAGCGCTAGGAGAGCTGTTGATCAGCTCAGCGGTCTGGTTGAACTAGGATATATTCTTTCTCCTGAATAAAACTAGTTTAGTTTAAACACTCGCTTCACCTTCATTTTCACTTCATCTCGATCACACTACCCAAAATGAAACTTGCTTTGTTGGCTACGAGTTACGGGCTGCCCAAAAACAAGAGCCCGTGCTGGCAAATGGCTTGCTTAATCCAAACTAACTGGCTCTTAAGAGCAATCGAACCACATACTGTACATAATGACCCGGAAATAACAGTAGAGAGAGTTTCTGTAATGTGTTGGATTTCATTTGATCTATATAGATTTTTGGCATTATGCCAAGCACTGGGGCAACTAAGGCCATTCAGAAATTGACAGTAATAGGTTTGAAAGGCGTAACAGGAGGAAAACCTCAAGACAGTTGCACTATGAAACAATCGTTAGGACAGTAAGAAAGAAGAAAGAGAATATGAACGGAGGTACAGTCAAATGCATGAAAGTAGTTGCAGCTAGGGCCCGAACGGGACGACTGAACAAAGATGCTTACGTAATGCCTACATTGCACCAAATGAGGTGCACTGACGGCGCTACCCGCTACGGGGTGTAATGTGTTGGGTTCTACGGTTATGATCAATAGAGTCCATTATCATTAATCCTCGGGAGAGAAATAGCTGCTGGTTCTAAAGGGGCTTCGGAAGCGACCTTCCTCGTTCACCCAACCGGAAAATGGACGCTATACAGTTTGTTTCAGAGGGTCGCCTGGGTCTCCAGTGGTTCCCTCATTGGGTGTAAGTTTCGTGGAGGAATTTCCGTCAAGATCCTCAGTGTTTTATCTGGAGTTATTTATAGGAGAAAATGTATTTCTCAAGCCTATGCTGTTGGTTGTTGGCGCGTAATTTTATTGTGACAAAAAAAAAAAAAAAAAAAAAAAAAAGAATCATTCCTGTCCTTGATACCTCAGCTTCTCAATGAGTTCCATTCTTCATCCAGTGATATACAGGGTGTCCATAAAGTCCCAGTACCATTCTGAGGGATAAATACATGTAATGGTACTGGGACTTTATGGACACCCTGTACGTGTTAAATTACCGTTAAAATTCTCTGACACTCCCTCAATTCTTCAGGAGTTCAATAAACAAAACAACAAAATGCAACATAATACTATCTTTTTTATTGCCTAATGCTAAATAAACTGAAATGCAAATAAAGCGTAAAACTTGTGCAAGATCCCGATACTGCAAGAAACGTTACAGATGACATAATCAGCCAGGGGCACTACCATAAAACGACAACCTTGGCAAGGATATAAAACTTACTATATATATATATATATTTATATATATATATATAATATATATATATATATATATATATATATATATACCATATATATTAGGCAGGCAGATAGCGCAACAGGCATTTCACGAACTGCCTGAAATTCCTGCAGATAGGGAAGTGCACTTGAGAGACATTTGATCCCCCAGGGGATGATATAGTAGACACATCTAAACAGTGAAGTGGGGGAGTCACTGTGTCACCGTGCTTAGGACTATAATAGGCCCCGAGTCCCTAAATGTATTTCGGCAATCTGCCTGAATAAATTTCAGGCAGTTCGCGATATGCCTGGGGTATCGCTACTCGCCTGTCACGGCAGAAAAACGAAAGAATCTTGCAATCACCACGGTCGGAGTGACCAGCCATTAAGAGAGCATTTTCCTTCAAGACTCTTGTGGTCAGTTTCTCAGACAACAAAGAAAGGGCAATTTCCCACTTCTTGTCATATCATCAATTTGTCTTTATTTTCCTTTTTAATATTTGCTAATATCTCATAAAGGTAAAGGTATAATTCTACCAATCATATTCTTCAGCACTGTGGAAAAGATCGGATGGATGGTTCTTTTACCACCACGAGCTTTAGCGGGACTAAAAAACGCGTTGTTATCAATAAATTAAATAAATTAGATTTATGATACTCCAATAGGTAAAAAATAAAGGAATTGTCCCATACGCCAGTTGATTACCAAAGACCGACCGCAACGAAGCAGTTTGAAATTTGATTATCGAATTATATTCCTCACACGACAATAACTTTTAACATCAAATCGACCTTTGATAATTAAACTAAAAAGTGTATAGCAGGTAATACAGAAAAAAATCTACCTAAAGAGTTGAGGGGGGGGGGGACGGAAGGGAATGACCAAGCAATGAAAAATCAACGAATAATCACCTTCGGTCAAAACTGAAAGGATAAAGCACAACAAACTAAATGAAAAACCACGTAGGGGGATAGTGCCGTCAGTGGACCTCATGCGGTGCACTGTAGGCATTACTGAAGGTTCTTTGCAGCGTGCCTTCGGCCCCTAGCTGCAAACACTTTCGTTCCTTTTAGTATACCTCCTTTCATATTCTCTTTCTTCCAACCACTTGGTTCATAGTGGAACTGCTCTGAGGTTTTCCATCCTGTTACACCTTTCAAACCATGTACTGTCAATTCCATTTCAGCGCTGAATGACCTCATAGATCCCAGCGCTTGGCCTTTGGCGCCTAATTCTATATTCAACTCAACTCAAACGAAATGAAAACAAAACGAGAAATAACTGAATCCAACTCTTAGATGGGTCCCGTAAGAGATAAAGAATCCATCTTAGGCTTGTTTGCTGTTCCCGTTTCTGTTTCAGATATTTTAGCTGAACCCAGCCTACTCTCAAAACCGCACATTTCTTTCGTAAAACTCGTTTTTCTAAGTTTGGATGAAAACCCATATGAAAAACGGATGGCATAGTCGCGGTGAAGAACGAACTGGTTCCATTAGCTTTAGCGAATGCCATTAAGTCCAGATTACCCATCCGCCGCTGGGCTCGGTTAATAAGGGGATTTACGTAAAGGTATCGAGAGAGAGAGAGAGAGATGAGAGAGAGAGAGCAGAGAGAGAAGAGAGAGAGAGACGAGAGAGAGAGAGAGACTAATTTTGCTACGTCATGATAAGTAAAAGTTAAGCTACGAACGTCTATAGGAATCCCAGTCTCGAAATTCGTTACGAATATCTGCCCAGACAAAATCCCAGAAAGGTTCACGAATATTACAAAAACCTTCCATGTAACGGGCGCTACAGAAGTCTCATACAAAATACAGTATCAACACAAGCGCCCCCACCCCCCACCCCCCACAAAAAAGACGCTCTCAATCTATAATGTTTTGCCTATTTACAGGAATTCCTAACTCTAAAACAAAAAAAAAACGTCTTTTTATGTAGCTACAAGCGCAAAAAGAAACTTGCTCTCAATATATAACGCATCGCCTTTTTACAGGAATTCCTAACTCTAAAAAAAGGTTATTTATGTATGTATATTCGCTCAGATCATGACGGAAACGACAGGCAGATACAAGCCCTAAGTAACAGCATTTGAACCCATTAAGAAAATGGCAATGGGTCACAATTTCGTCCATCACCATTCGGTCTCTCGCTTCCCGGGCCGGGGGGGAAGGGGGTGGAGGGGGGGGGGGGGGTGATTGGCTAATCCCGGCTCAAATTCGGAATCTGACTGGTGAATTAATTACCGGGAATCCCTTATACAGCCAGGCGGAATGCTTATAAAGAGATCCTCTCATGCGATCTCGGAAGGGGAATCGAAGAACCTCATTTGTGGGAGACGCTGAGGAAATCTACTTCATGGAAGATCATTTTTGTCGTCAGAGATAAATTGGGAATAGTATTTTCTCTCGAAATGATCTGTATAGTTTGTCTCACAGATAATGATGTAAAGGAGTTTGTTCTCCAACCGATTATTGCAAGTATTCGTTTCCATATATATATATATATATATATATATATATATATATATATATATATATGTGTGTGTGTGTGTGTAGTGTGTGTGTGCGTGTGCTTGTGTGTGTGTATGTATATATATATATATATATATATATATATATATATATATATATATATATATATACGTATATATATATACATATATATATATATATATATATATATATATATATATACACGCTACTAAAACTGTATCCATAACTGACACGTGAAATATATCTGAGAATATGACCATATAATGTTTTGCTACTTAATTAACAATCCCAGTGTTTGAAAACGAAGAGAGAGAGAGAGAGAGAGAGAGAGAGAGAGAGAGAGAGAGAGAGAGAGAGAGAGAGGCTCACGAAATTATCCTGAGGTTGCAAAAGTAGTAAGAGATAGATTTAAGGATTACTTTGTTAATGTGGGTGTTGTAGCAAGGTAAAGAAACTTCATATATATAATGAAAATAGGTAGTGTTATGCCTATGGTTAAGTGAGTAATGCGCACCTCGAGAATGACTAAAATTTAGTAACCTTCATTACTATTATGTTCCTTCCAAAATTATAAATAAATAAATAAATACGGCCATTATGGTAACCAGGGCGACCATTTAGAATCTTATTGAAATAATATGTGTAATCCTGATTTGTATGAATTTGCAAATTATTTTAATAAGAATCAGGAAACATTCTAAATCCTTATATCAAAGTGACATAAAGCTGATTAACATGATCTACCAATGCCAAAGAATAAATAAATAAATAAATCCGCAAACAAATAAATAAATAAATAAATAAATAAATGTATAACAACAAAAGTAAATAATTAAACAATTAATAATAATTAAGTAAATAAATAAGGTAAGATACGTAATTAGGCAGATATATAGATAGATAGGTAGATAGATAGATATATAGATAGATACATAACACTGATAAAATCATACAACTCATCAACACAATCCAAATTTGATGTACTTTCTCTTGGCAACTCTGGTCACAAATAAACATCAAGTCTTCAAAATTCCGAGAGAGTGGGTGTATATGTCATCAGGTGATTTGCCAGACTTCTTGGAGCTTTCAAGTTTTCGTAGTTCTCTTCTGAAGGAACTACGAAGACAGTTGATTTTTTTGGTCACATCCTGTCTTGTGCACTGAGGGTCAAGTTCTCTTAGTTTTGCATGTCATTCCCCGATACCCACATTTCTTAAATTCTTCCACAGTGCTTGGGGTTTCCTATATATTTCTATGAAATCAACCACAGATCACTGAAGTCTGTTAACCGACTAGATACATAATCCACAAACTGAATCAATAGACGCAATGGCTTATTAGGGAACGTACGCTTGTCTTCCTTTTTGGATTTGAACAACGGTTGACCAGCTGTGAGATGAAACGTTATCACTGAGCTACAACAAAGAGAGAGAGAGAGAGAGAGAGAGAGAGAGAGAGAGAGAGAGAGAGAGAGAGAAGAGAGAGCGATGAATACGCGAACAACTCATTCCACCAACCATAAAATCATAAGTATCGAAACTACTTATTCGTTGACTTGCATAATTAGCTTGGCTTCTGCATAATTCGTTCAAAATAAACAAGGAATTTATCCCACGCCATTCTAGACGAATAGCCTCAACAAAAATCGCTACCATAAGTACCTGCTTGAAATGGATATCCGCATTTACTTTCATTGTTTCCTTGTTTGTAAACGGTAAGTGGAATGTGCATCCACTTGCCCAGGAAATGACCACCAGAAGTATTATTTTTCATTCCGAAAATCTCTTACGGCAAATTTCCACATAACAACATTCCTCTCAATTCCAGCCAATCACGTGGTATTCAATTCCACCACAAATAACCAGCCATGGCGAAAAATAACGCTCGTCGGCGAAACTATGAATATTAATTAAAACCGACTCAGTAGCAATGGCAAAATCACCGTCGTTCATAATATCGCTCAAAATCGCATTCGAAAATACCACCCAATAAAAATGGTATTAATCTTAAATCCAAATTTAAATTCTCAGATTCTCAGTCATATTTTCCTGCTAAATTGCATCGTGGAAATGGGTCATCACAAACCATGACATAAATGGATAGTTTTTGTGATGTGGTTCACTAAAAAGGTCCCTCGTCGATCTATTATTAAACACGTACAGGCAGTATATTGACTTTTGAGTGTGATTTGTTACAATGTTCATCTATTAGAATATCTTTTTTTTGTTTTTTGTTTTTACTTATTTAATCTTACTGCAATAATACCATTGTCCAGAATAGTCTGTACCGAGCAGTAGTAATGAGAAAGTGGAAATTATCACTAAGACAGTATCTGTGGCTTGTATTTTTTTGGGGCACGGGCTCTTGCCCTAAAACCACCCCCTCAATAAGTATAGTATATATGCTTGTAGTGTATAGTAGAAGTGCAAGTAATTCTTATTCCAATACTAATCATTTTATGAACTCAGGAGCTACCATCGTACAATTGCATAAACTTCAGCTCTTGATAGTCACGCAAATTCATTTTTTGAAGGTATTCAAGGCGTCTTCAATGGAACTGTATTCATTAGAGGTGCCCAAACCAACAATGATCCTTTCGGCCTAAATCATTCTCTGCTCTTTCATATACAGGGTTCCTCTGTTATTATTTTTTATCATTTGACCCTTAGATAAATCAATATTTTATCTATTTGGCAAAAGATCTCATGCTCTACTTTCTCCGTAATAAAGCATATCATAAATTACTATAGAGTGAATGTAGCAATTCATAGGCTGCTGTTTTATTAGAGGCATTATAGTCCTTTACATCTCGGCTCAAAAAGACCTGACCATAACTTGTTACAAACTTGAATATCAATCATTTCAATTTGAGGATACCTACTCATATAGTTAGGCCTACACACACACACACACACACACACACACACACACACACACACACACACACAAAACGCAATTAGTACCTCCACTTCATCACAGTGAAAGGGACCTTCCTTCCAAGTACAACCATCACTCTCTCTCAGCACCAGAAGCGATCCAGTCAACAGGGAAGAGAAATGACCCAAGTTCGCTACCCCGACATTGCAATGCAACAGAAATGCCATGCGCTCCTATGCAGATTAGAAATTGTCATTTCCAAGACACCCCATGGAAGCCAAGATCAGTGAATAAATTTATTTATTATTAAATATGAAAACAATTAATTTACAGTCCTGTAAACTAGTACTTGTTACTTGACTGAGGGAGTGAGGAAAGAGCAGAACCAGTTCCGTGTAAATTTTTTTTTTCTGTTACAAGGAGTTACAAGGAATAGGATATCTCAAAGACTTGTTAGTCCATCCGAGGAGACATCGTGTGCTCACTTATCTGTAGGAGCAGGTTTTACTGTGCATTCAGTGTCCTAATGATTTTGTCTAGCTTCTTTTAAAATTTTCTCTTCCACGCTTTTGCTGTTGTTTACAACTTCTGGTAGCAGTTTATTCCACGTGTCACATATCTTGTATGTGAAGAAGTTCCCACAATGGGATGTGTTGTATCTCTTCAGTTCAAGTTTCTATCCATTATTTCTTGTCTGGTTTTCGTTTAATGTAAATAGGTTCCTGTCTACTTTTGTTATGCCTTTCAGTATTTTAAATATTTCTATTAGTTGTCCTCGCAATCGTTGTGTTTCTAAGCCATACATGAGAGAGAGAGAGAGAGAGAGAGAGAGAGGAGAGAGACGAGAGAGCGAGAGAGATTCAATCTAAAATGCTACACTAACCGCCGCTCACACGTGATCACTTTCCCGAGGCGATTAAATCCCAGGAAATGAAAATGACAACACGCTCAGTAATGAGATTTCAATTTCATCTCTCTACTGACAAACGATTAGAACTCTAATCCAAAACAATACCGTGCAGAAATTTTATCATATGAAAAATAAAAGCATTTAATCTGTTATTAAAATAAGGGATATCAGAAGAAAAAAAATTATAATATTTTGAGCAATCTGACACCCGTGAAGTATGTGTAATATTTCATAAATCTTTTTTTCATTGCACTTGATATTAATCATAATTAACATTACGTAGATAGACAATTTGAATTACAATTTGACACTTAATGAGGACGGCGATTCTTTTCTTTATTAGACAGTTTGTGTTCAACAAAATCATGGCACATATATAAATAAAATATGCAGACATTTTTCCCAGTACAGATGAATACATACGGAAGGTTGTGCAGTGTAATAAAAAAAAATAGAAGTTCAATGAAAAATAAAGAGAGAGAGAGAGAGAGAGAGATTGATTTTCGCAATCATTTGAACAAGGCGTGATCCGACCCCCAGCTTACTAGGGGAAGCGTGCTCAAGTCTCCGGGCAAACAGCGAAACTTAAAATAAATACGCTATATTTTATCAGAAAAAAATTGTTCTGTACTGTCTAACAGGCACATTATTTTTTTTACGTTTTCATTCTAATAAATAAATCATAAATAGCCTCTCCTAAAATTCTTGTTACTTTAACTCAAAGCAAAACACCTTTTTCAGACCTTTCTGGTCCTTTCCATAGACCTTTCCTCCCACCACCCAACAAGAGCAACAACAGCAAGAAGAAGAAAAACAACAACAGCAAAACAACAACAAAGCAGTTTGTAGGCTTACTCCCCGAGTAAGCGAAAATTCACGTTTTTACGGAGTAAGGAGAGGAACGGTTCTAATTTATACAACCTGGTTCGGAAGTCACGTAAAGCCGTTGGTCCCGTTGCTGAATAACCACTGGTTCCATGCAACGTGAAAACACCATACAATTTACATAGTTTTGAGAAAAGGCGTCGGAAAGAGGGAAATAAATGGATACGAAGTGTGATAGCATGAAAAAAAACGAAACTAGATTTATGGATTTTTGAATACTTTTTTTTCGTCAAGCCAGAACGAAGGACGGTGAAATGAATAATGAAAATCAAGCCAATAAATTGACGCACGTAGTGTGTAATATATATATATATATATATATATATATATATATATATATATATATATATATATATATATATATATATACATATATATATATATATATATAATATGTATGTATATACAGAGAGAGAGAGAGAGAGAGAGAGAGAGAGAGCTGACATGAATATCAATGCAAGTTAAAGCATCAATTCAAAGCAACGTCAGAGAAACACGATCAAATGTAACCTTCATTTGTCATGTTTCCTCTTGTCCTTTCTTTCACTTCACTCTACTTTCACTCACTTGCTATATCAACATCTCACTTTTATTCACTGGTTCTCCCTCGCCTTCCCTCCCCTGGGTCCTTCATTATTTTTCATTTTCATTCACCAGTAAATTTTCTGATTTTTCTGCTCAACCACAACTTGTCTTACTTTAATAGTTTTCTAAGACTCGCATAACTTCCAATTCCTTTATTTGCCTGTGGCCCATCTCTCTCTCTCTCTCTCTCTCTCTCTCTCTCTCTCTCTCTCTCTACTCTACTCCCTCAATTATCACTTCGGTCTCATTCATTTTCTCAAAACCCCTTTTCAATTTTCCGGTCTTATCTCACTTACCCTCATTTATCAAAGCTTTATGTTTCTTTCCCAAGCGAAGAGCAGCGATCGTCTTTCTCCTTAACATTAATTGCAAAGTTTCCCCGAAGTCTAATTTCCAGTCCCACAAATTCCCTTCTCATTCTTCTCCTTTCTCTCTCCCTCCAGGATTTTCATGCATCTTTTCCTCAGCCTTTTCAGTTTTTTTTATAAGAGCAGAGGCCGACGGTAAGGGCATCCAAATGTCTCTTTGTATCCCAGAATAGATAAAAACATGAAAAACGACAAGGGAAAATAGATGGGGCAGAAAGCAGGACAAGAATTTCCAAAGCTTGGCAGCTGAGAGAAATTAACAGTCACTGAGCCATGTACTCCTAAGTGGATTACAGTTTTCCACTGCGTCTTTATTCTTCTAAACGTAAATACCGAGCTAATACTTGCTTGGGCAGTTAATTCGTTACAGAAAACGGAAAGAAAACGGAACTTGAAACCAACTCACAGGAACAATCAAACCAAATGGGCCTCTTAGAAGGCTTCAGTAAGGTCCTCGAAGCAGAGATAATTCGTTTCCACGCATGTTCACGAGGGTCTTCTCACGACCTATGAAACGATGAAGTCATTACCATTCAATTAACGACCAAAGAAACGATAGACTGAACGACATATCGAGTGGCTCGAGGGAGCCCTTGAGACGGCAGACGGCGTCTCCTGTTATCTTCAGAGAATCGCTTTGAG